>NC_035446.2:117138892-117438892 GCF_002127325.2 Helianthus annuus
GGAACAAACTAGACCTATACAATTCAATCTATTCTTTATACAAAAATAACTTAGGGATTTGATGTCCTCAAAAACTCTAGCAATACTCATCCTCTTAAGATAACAATGCCAACTCGCTCCTTGACTTCCATATACACCAACATACGGAAAGAATAATCCCATATAGTGCCTCCGGACCTTCTCTGGAGAAGGTCCGACAAAGAAAATACGAAGATGGGAGGGATGCTACACCACATAGAGATCAAGTGTCAAATCTGGGAAGCAAAATAACAAAAGATCAAGTGTCAAATCTGGGAAGCAAAATAACAAGAGATCAAGAGGTTCACACACGTTTCCTCTAAGTTGGAACAAAGCTTTTGAAAACTACCGAGCCCACATTCACCCTTCTTTTGCTAAGCTCTGTCGCAGTGGAGATTCTATTTAAAACCGCACTTCATATAAATATATCATGTCTTATATAATATAATATAATTATAATTTACTAACCTAATAAACAGTTTCAATATTAAAATGACCTATTCAACTCTACTTGCCCCTCTATCAACTAGGGCTGTAAACGAACCGAACAAACACGAACAAGGCCTTATTCGTGTTCGTTCGTTAAGAATATTATGTGTTCACGAATGGTTCATGAACACTTACCGAACGAGATTTTTTGTTCGTGTTCGTTCATTAAGAAAATGAACGTATTCATGAACGGTTCACGAACAAAAACGAACACAGATAAAATCGACGAAGTTCAATTGTATTTTTCGATGTGAATAATACGAAAGAAAGGTGGAGGTAGGGTTTCCTATTTTATTTGTTTAGGTAATGAGATAAATAAGAATTAAGGAATATAAAAGGTTTAGATAAAATAAATAAATGCTAAAAAAATATTTAATGAACAACATAAACAAACGAACATGAACGAATGTTCACGAACACGTTACCGAACGTTCATGAACACAATTGAACGAACGAGACAGATGTTCGTGTTCGTTCATTTAACTAATCGAACGGAATTTCTTGTTCATGTTCGTTCATTAACTAAACAAATGAACGTAAACGAACTTCCCGCCGAACGGTTCACGAACTGTTCGCTGAACGTTCGGTTCGTTTAAAGCCTTACTATCAATTTTATGCATCTACTTGGTCGGTTGAAATAGGTGATTATATATGTGTATATATATATATATATATATTGATTACGAGCAACCGTGAATAGTAACTTTTAATTTATAATAATATATAGTTTTTTTATATTCAATTACTTAATATTGTAATAATTTATAACTATATTTAACTTTATATTTTATCATATTTTTATTTTTTATTTTATTTTTAAACGAAACTTCCTGTCATTTATTTTTTGTTTTAGTAATTCTTTTTTTTTTAAATCATATATCCTTTATCAATTAATTTAATATTTCTTAAATAACTAACGTTTGTTAATTTTTTTCTTTTGACATTTCGGTATGTTTTGTTTGATTACGAGCAACCATGAATAGTAACTTTTAATTTATAATAATATATAGTTTTTTATATTCAATTACTTAATATTATAATAATTTATTACTATATTGAATTTTATATTTTATCATATTTTAATTTTTTATTTTATTTTTAAACGAAACTTCCTATCATTTATTTTTTGTCTTAGTAATTCTTTTTTTTTAAATCATATATCCTTTATCAATTAATTTAATATTTCTTAAATAACTAACGTTTGTTAATTTTTTTCTCTTGAGATTTCAGTATGTTTTGTTAAAAACGAAGTTTTATTTAAAATAGAGTATTATTATATTATACGTATGTATTAAAAGAGCTCATGAACAGTCAGTGATGATGAGCTTTTTAAATATATTAATTTAAGTTTTAAATTAATTTCTTAATACTTTAAACAATTCACGAATTTAATCCGTTTTTTATGATTAGTAAATCTAAAGTTTTAATATTATATTTATTTTGATTTTTTCTGATTTAATTTTTGTTGAAAATCGAAATTGTGTCGTTATTGTAACAAATCGAACCCAAACTGACAATGAATAGTAATTCATTTATTTTTATCAGAGTAAACTATACGAGTGCCGATAATAATATTAAAAAAACACATTTTTAATAGTAAACTATACAAATATCGATACGTGACGAACCAAACCGATTTCTACGGAGTATCGGTACCAATATTGGTAACATTGGAACCCGTATTTTTCTCAATTGATATAAAACATGTGTCGATATCTTTTTCGTCATATCACGACTCTATTTTGTTAATGTTCTCTTTCAACTGATATAGTGAGTGCCGATATCAAAACAAACCGAACCGATACCAACTGAGTTTTCGTCGCATTGCGTGGGAAAAAAACACTAGTTTGATTCAATTTTTATATCTGTTTAGGTTCATCCAAACATTATTTAATATTAAACGTATATAACAATGCAAGCAAAAAGTATTTAATTAATACGTGGGCCACAGGTATGATATTAGACCGTAAATATCCATAACCTTGTCCATGTTCTGTGAGGATGATATAAATCATCTTTTTATGTTTGTTACATCGAAATTTCTACAAAATTTGTATCTTTGTGTGGAAAGGATGCCGATGGGGGCCCAAGAATAACTTTTCCAGTCCCGGACAACGACTCGCATCCCTCACGTCATTTTTGAAATAATTCATTTTTAATAGAATGAAAACTCGAATTAAAAAAATGGTAGTGTTAAATATACCCACAAGTCAACTTTTTTATATATATTATTTTTCTCACTCCTAACTTTATTGGATATAACACGATGCAATAAATGCATATCATTTTCTCACTCCTAACTTTATTGGATGAAATATACCCTCTTTTATTACTTTAAAATACCCCTATTTATTGAAGTATATTATTGAACTAGGTTAGAGCCCACGTGTACACGTGGTTTAACAAATGAAAATACTTTGAATTTGTTTGGTTTTAATTAAAATAATAAAAATAATTTTAATATAAATAAAATAAACTTAAAAACCCATCTGATAGGTAAAAAAAATACAACGAATAATTCAGATTTCACTAAAAAAAATTAGTACACCACATTGGTTGTCTTATTTGTAATATTCTCATTGTTATCTAATTTGAATGTTTAATGGTCTTGATTGAAACTAAAATTAAACGTGCATAAAAGAAAGTTGCATATACATACTACATAAGTCTAATGACAAAAACCAACTGGGGTGTCCCAATTGGCCAGTCCCACCTCTACTCTTCATAGAGACCCGGGTTCGAGTCCAGGCAGGGGGTATTCTGCCACCTTCTTCCCAGAGGGAAACGGACTCAGCTCGGGATGGGGTATTCACCGCCAGGCAGCATTGGGACGTTGCTAGCTTGTGGAGTGGGATCACTCCAGCGGCCGGGAGGTCCGTGCAATAACCCCCCCCCAAGTCTAATGACAAAGTGAAAGTATCTCAGCTCGTTTGTCGCTCGGTTGTCGCATCCCCTTACCATATGGAAGTATACGATCTCGCCTATAAAAGCAACCAATTAAAAATGATTAATTTGTAAAAATAACTAACAATAAAAAATTCAAAAAAATTCTAAACAAAATAATCTCATATGGATTACACCTACCAACTTTAGTTCTTATATATTTATTTTATTATTACTTATATTTTATTGATATTTTTACATTAAAAGTCTAAAACGTTAGTAAAGCCATTAGTTATTTACATGTTTATTTTATTATAATTGAATTTTATTAATCTCTACTATAAAGCAAAGATATGATAAATACAAATGGAAAATAAAATGGTAAAAGATAAAGTTTATGGATTAAAATAATATATTTTTTATTAAAAAAATTCAAAAAAATTCTAAACAAAATAATCTCATATGGATTACACCTACCAACTTTAGTTCTTATATATTTATTTTATTATTACTTATATTTTATTGATATTTTTACATTAAAAGTCTAAAACGTTAGTAAAGCCATTAGTTATTTACATGTTTATTTTATTATAATTGAATTTTATTAATCTCTACTATAAAGCAAAGATATGATAAATACAAATGGAAAATAAAATGGTAAAAGATAAAGTTTATGGATTAAAATAATATATTTTTTTATTTGAGATATAATCTATATATATTTATTTAGGGTAAAGGATAAAAAGATAAAATTCATGTATTAAAATAATATTTCTTTTATTTGAATCTTATTAAAAAAATATTATCTATATCTATTTATTTAGGAGGGAAAAAATAATTGAGATCAACTCATAAAATGCCATGTGTACTCATGTGATTTACTTTATTATATGTATAGATTTATCAAGAGTTAAAGAAAAAAATAATAATAAACTTTAAGTATATAGATATGTTGTTTTAATATTTTTTCTTAATTGGAAACGTTATAACCTCTTTTTTTTCTTATATTGATAAGTTTAAAACAAATCACGTATATTCATTCTTTTGTGTAGTTAAGTTTCATATGATTACAAATGTAATAAATAGAAACGTAGTAAAATATTTTAATTGAAATATAGTTTTTATTATTAAAATGTATTTTTTATATTTATACATTTGGATTTTTTGTTGTAAAAATGAAAAGTTTCATATTTAAAATGCGAAAAAATAAACAAATTAGGTTAAAAAGGGTTGTGTTAGTGTCAACCCACAAATATTCATGTTGTGTTCGGATTTATCTGTCGGACAAGATTTTCGGGTCCGGTTTGTGTTTGGGTTCGGGCTAGGGTTCGTTTCGAGTTGGACCCGCTAACTTGCAAACACGGCCTAGGACACCCCTAATGAAAGATAAGTGAAACATTTAATATAAAATGGGTAATTGTGTGATATGTATTTCTTTTTTGTTATACAAGACAAGTAGTAAAATTCAAAATATAAAAAACTAATAAAAGTATTATAAATTAAAATAACATAAAAACATAATTATTGCTTTTGACTTTTATAATAAAATAATGTTTTTTTTTTTTTTTGAAACGTAAACTTCATTCACAAAAAGCCAACCCAAATCGGGCCGACCACAAGAACACTACAAACAGATTACATATTTACAAATGAGACCCAATCTTCCCAACTAACCCCTTTGTGCTTAGATCTATTACTAAACCAAAGAAAACTAATGGCTTTGACTTCGCTCAAAATCCTATCAATCCTAACCGGGCAATTAGAAAAGACCAACTTGTTCCTAGCTCGCCAAAGGCTCCAGCACACAATGATCACTATGCCGTATATCGCCTCTTTCTTCTTTGCCGAGACAGGAAGAACAGAGTGGATGCCGAGCAAGTCCTTGATCGAGAAAGCGTAAATAAAAGGAATCTTGCACCAAAGACTGATTCCGTTCCAGACTTCCGAAGACACCGAACATGCAGTGAAGATATGCTCTGCAGACTCAATAACAGAACAGCAAAGAGGGCAGCTCGGATCATCGATATGCACGTTCCTTCTCCTTAGCGCAGCCCTAGTGGGAATTTTTTCCATTTCCGCTCTCCAGATATGGATGTTACACTTGTCTGGAATCCATCCGCACCAGTCCAGCACAAAATTAGATCCCGGGACCCTATCCGAACTGAGCAAAAGCTTAACCGCTTTAACAGAGAACATACCGTCTTTTTGGGGAGACCAAATCCATTTGTCACTGCTATCAGAAAGCTGAACCGTGGCCAGAATGTCACAAAGCTGCGAAAATAACCCTAACAATCCCGAATCTGCCAAGTTTTCTTTCCAATTCCACACATAATTAGCCCCCGAGCTGGAACAAGTCACCCGCTCTGCAACTGAACATTTTTTTTCAGCCTCAATACGAAACAGCTCAGGAAATTTATTCCTGAGAGGAACATCAGAAATCCAAGTGTCCAGCCAAAACGATATGTTGCTACCATTTCCGATGACCCCTTTAATGAAGTTCTTAATATGTAAGCCCCCCACTTTAACGTTAATGAGGATCTTGACAATATTATTCCACACTCTGAACAGAGATTTTTTTAACGGATATCCTTCCCATCCAACCCGGCTAGAATGGAGCGCAACAATGACTTTATGCCAAAGACAATTGTTCTCCGTTTTAAAACGCCAACCCCATTTGATGAGTAGAGAGTTATTGACATCAGAAAGTTTGATTAGACCCAACCCTCCCTCTTTTTTAGGACACGATACACGATCCCAATTAACCCAATGCATCTTTTTATCTTCTATGGAACCTCCCCATAGAAATTTCTTAATCATAGCTTCAAGGTCCGAAATTACCTTTTTAGGAGCTTTGTATAGTGAAAAATAATAACATGGAAGGCTCTCCAATACCGACTTTATTATAATGACCCTTCCGCCAATCGAGAGTAATTGAGATTTCCACCTAGCCAATACCGACTTTATAATAAAATAATGTAATAAAGTAAATAACATAAAAACATGAGTTAACTGCCATTTTCCTCCCTGTGGTTTGGTCACTTTGGCCATTTCAGTCCATTTTTCAAAAATGCGCCATTTTCCTCCCCGACGTTCTGGAAAGGTGCCATTTCAGTCCAAAAATCATAACCCAGTTAAGTCAGTTAGTAAATAAGGGCTGATTGTGTAAATTTGTAACATAAAGGACCATTTAAGTAAAATGTATAAATATTAATATAATTATAAAATATATAATATATATATATATATATATATATATATATAATGTATACACACCGCCGCCGGAACCGGAGCTCCGGTGGTCACCACCGCCGCCGGAACCACCACCATCAACGTCATCATCGTCATCATCTGTTATCATCATCATCGATCATTGTTCAGCAGATTGTTCAATGACAGCAGATTTGTTTATACGGCTAATAATCAGCAATGACCGAACACCTCTGCAGATTCTGCAGACTGAAATTCAACCAAAAAATCATTCGATTTAGTCCGAAATCAATCCGAAATTCGTTTTCGTTTTCACCGAACCTGATCAAAATGAACAAACTTTGATTTGAAACAGATCTAAATCAGTCCGAAACGTATCGAAAATGTGATGATGATGAAAATCGCGATGATGATGATGAAGGTCGATGATGATCGATGATGATGATAACAGATGATGACGTTGATGGTGGTGGTGGCAGTGGTGGCAGTGGCTGTGGTGGCGGTGTGGCTGTTTTCTTTGGATTGGATCCTCACACAAATAATTTGTTTTCTTTCTTGTTGGTGACAACATTATGTATTGGTAAGAACCTCAGCTAAGGTTGATCGATAAGCAAGACTACAGGACATTATACAACGATGAACTATGGCTTGTAGTTCACATTAATTGCAAATGCCACGAGCCCAATGACAGTTGCATGAATGTCTAAACAGTTGTTTTTTATTCTTTGGTGAAAATGGCCGGATAGTGCATTATATAAAAGGCAAAAGCTAACTTGGAAATTTGAGTTCTTTATATACCGAACTGCTGATGATGGCGAAGACAATACTCCTATCGATCGGTTGTAAGCATCCCTTGTAAACAATAATTAAGTTTGTGGAACCAACATCAATGAAACATCAGTCGTTTTGTGGAACCAACATCAATGGAGGATGCAGACGATGGAAGTGGTCGATTTGCCTGAATTCGGATGAAGTTGCAGGTTCCGGTGAAGTTGCAGGTTCCGGTGACCGTGGCTGTGGTGGCGGTGGTGGTGGTGGTGGCAGTGGCTGTGGTGGCGGTGGTGGCGGTGGTGGCGGTGGTGGCGGTGGTGGCGGTGGTGGTGGTGGTGGCAGCGGAGTGGTGGTGGTGGCAGGGCTAGTGGTGGTGGTGTTACAAATTTACACAATCAGTCCTTTATGTTACAAATTTACACAATCAGTTCTTATTTACTAACTGACTTAACTGGGTTATGATTTTTGGACTGAAATGGCACCTTTCCAGAACGTCGGGGAGGAAAATGGCGCATTTTTGAAAAATGGACTGAAATGGCCAAAGTGACCAAACCACAGGGACGGAAATGGCAGTTAACTCTAAAAACATAATTATTACTTTTGAATTTTATAATAAAATAATGTAATAAAGTGTTTAATCATTACTAAGTTTGACTAATAGGTAGATTTATCCTTATATTGGGTGTATTTATCACACCCCTTAAAATAATCAAATTTATTTTTCTGAACTGCAAGTGCCATCAATTTAGTATGATACTAATTTCCTTCTACCTTATCCCAAAGAATGAATCCAACCTTTTAATTTATAAATAAAACGAGATTAAAATTCATCCGGGATACTTATAGAGTGTGGTCATGACCCTCATGACCATCATGATCATCCATGTCAGTGACATGTCATCCACTTCTAATCCACTATTCAAAACCAATACTCTAAGGGTGGGGTCATCACCCAAACCACTATCCACTTATTTATTTTAATTTATTTTTGTTTAAAGAAAAACAAAATGATTACTTAAAAAATGGAAAGGATGACCATGGTTTCCATGGTTTAATCTATGCAAACTATGTTGGATCATGCAAGGGGGTGGTGTAGCCTTCCTTTTATGTTTCTACGTGACGAATCATGTACCAACCATGATCCCCACACCCTTTAGCCAATATGAAATTCTATATAATCTATATCTGATAGATTAAATAGTAGCTGGTTAAGGCTATAAGGTGTGGTCATGACCCTGATGACCACAATGACCCTCTATGTCAGTGGCATGTAACAAACCATCCAAAACCACTATCATAAGAGTGTGGTCATGACCCAAACCACTAGTCTCTTATTTATTTTAATTTATCTTTGTTTAAAGAAAAAAGAAATGATTTGTTGAAAAATGGAAAGGAGAACCATGGCTGTCATGGTTTAATCCATGCAAACAATGGTGGATTAAGCAAGGAGTGGTGTAGCCTTGCATTTATTGTTCCTAGGTGACAAATCATATTTCAACCATGACCTCACACCCTTTAGCCTAAGTGACGATTGGTAATTATACGTTTGGTGATTATGTGAGCCAAAATTTATTTTTCCCACTTTTTCTATTTCTTAATTTAAAAAATGTTAATAAGAACAATACTAATAAAACATAATATTTTCTAATCCACATTTTATTATGTTTATAAGAACAATACTAATAAAACATAATATTTTCTAAATCTATATTTTATTAACTATTTAATATTTTCTTACACATTATCTCAATTATATATATATTATCTCAACATACAATTTTATGCTTCTGAAATCATTTATAGCTATTTAATATTTCCTTAATTAACTCCTAAATACACGAGTGTGCTTGGCCGGTTGCGGGCAGGAGCGCAAAAACCGTATCACCAATAGTGGATAAGATGGTGTTAACCGAACGATGACCAAAACCAGGAAAACGTGTTTAACAAAAACACGAATTTCTAACACCAAGTTACTCAGGTGAACTAATATGTAGACGCCGTTGAATTTATACAAACAACTTTATTAAAGTTTAAGAGTTATATGATACATTTATTAAAGTTTAGGGTAAAAAAGTAAATTGCTTAAAGAAAATAATAAAAAAATAAAATGAAAAAACCAAATGTATTGAAAATAAAAGATTATAATAAAAGACGAAATTGTTACAGCTCATTGAATTATTATGAATGTTTACATTTTAGCAATTGAGCCAACAATGTTTACATAGTTATATTAATATTTAATTGGGCTTAATTATTTATGTTAAATGTATATATCTTTAATTCATCATTGGACTATTAGACTGGTTTTCATTTCAAGAATCCCCTATTATGTATTTTGATGCCCTATCTTCAAAGACAGAAGAAAAACAACATATTTGAATGATATAAATGAATATCAAAAAAAGGATTGACAGATGAAAGGTCAGGTTTCTCTCTTTTGGTGGTAAACTCACCCTCTTAAAATCAGTCATATCCCATATTCCTATACATACCTTGGCTGTGTGGTCTCCCCTAAGACCGGGATTTCTAGGATGAAAATTGTTATGGCTAATTGATTATGGGATTCCAATGGTGAGCATATGCACCACTGGATTGCTATGTAAGTTTTAAATATTTTTAACATGATTTTTCTTAGGGCTCGGTCTTGAAATTTTATGGGAGCTAGTGGGGTGAAATTTATGGGATTGGTCTCAAAAGTTCATTGGGGTTGATCGGGATTTTAACATATAAATAACACCAAAAAAAATTCATGGAAGGCGCTGACCCCATGGCCAAGCCACGGGTCCGCTAATGGGCGTTGCTGCAACTAGTTGTGCACAAAACAGGTTTTTGGCCGTACCCCAAACCGGGTAGGAACCAATCGAGTACAACCGTACCTGGGTATTTGAAGCAATTGGTTAGGAACCAGACCCAGGTATAGTATGCATGGGAGAGTATCCGGTTCAGGTCGGGTCACGTACACGTGTACAACCACGAACGAGATAGGAATCAAGTAGGGTTTTAAAATGTAAATCTTACCGTTAGAAACCAGATCCTAAAGGTACAACTATTTAGAACCAATTTTTTTTTTTACCATTTTACCCCCCTAACTTATTATAAATAGGCGTTGAATGTTTATTTTTAACTATACCACTTCTCAAACTCTCAAACACTCTCTAAAATGAAAAAGCGCTCAAGATTTTTGTATCACAAATGATGGCAAGTAACGAAGAAGTTGTTTTGCTACTTGAAACCATAGGAAACCCCAAGGTTTGGTCCCACTATGACTTAGGTCTCATGTCGGACAACACCGAGATAGCTCGGTGCAAGTATTATCAGAAGTTCCTAAAAGTTGTGGCTAACTCAACTCTCAAAAAAACATACGGTTAATCATTGTTCAGCGAAAAAAGCTAAATAAGAAAGGGAATCATCTCGATTTGCAAGCCAAACATACTGTAGTAGTGTTTAAGTTCCACTTTATGTGTTAGTTGTTTATGTTTAATGTTTAAGCTAAGTGTTTCGGTTTAAATGTTTAATGTTTAACATTTATATTAAACATAGTTAACATTAAACATAAATAAATACTAAAATACTAATACAAATTACAGAGTCACATTTATTGAAAATTTCCAAATTTCAAGCTTGGTAAATGGCCTTCCATTAACTCATACTTATCCATTGATTCTTCAACCAGATACTCATCGTTAATTGGGTCTTCCAACTTGTCCATTTTTCGGCAGTAAATTTCGTGAAATCATTCTATCGGTTGGGCTATGCTTATGATTTTTGCTTTGAGACCATTACTTGTATGGTTGGTTTCAAAACTCATTTTCTTATCAAACCTCTCCTTAAGGCGAGGCCAAAAGCCAAGACCACATTCAAACCTTGTACCCTCCGTTCATAAGTCTTGGGCCCTAACGTCTACAAAAGCTAGTCCCAAGGCGTACTCGTCGTCGCCCTCCAATTTGAGACATTTTCGCAAGTATTTTGTTTTGTGAGATTTTTTGGTTCTTATATGCGTTTTCGAGTTGGATAATCAACCAATACATCCCACAACTATTGATAATGATTTATGATGGGGTTCTAACAATCAAAACGTAAAAAAAGCAAATAGTGATATTACTGTTTTTCAACGGCTAGAATCAGTTCCAACGATTTTCTTACCGTTGGAACCGGTGTCAACCCGAGTAAAACTGGGTAGAGTAGGATCCCGGTAGGACCTGATTTTTAGAGTAAACTAGGATCCGGGTAGGAATTATATGGTAAAAAAAGGTAGGGATTGATTCTACTGCATAACGGGTAGAAACCGGAACCGGTTCCCGGTCGGTACGACGGGTTGGGTCCAAAACGATTATTTGTGCACCACTAGCTACAATGGCTCCCAGGCTCGGTTTTGGGCATGGGCGGGGCGCGGCGATTACCTAAGGCCCAAACTTCTGAGAGGCCCTAAATTTATTATATTTTAAATATTTTTTATCTATAAATTGTATTTAAATTATTTTTGTGTAAAAAAGACAACAAGGCCAAAGTATATGAGTTAGCTAGTATAACAACTATTTCTAAATAGAGAACTTGGGTTCGAGTCCCACGTCTATCATTTAGTTTTTATATAAAGTGAATTTAAGGAACAATAGGAACTTTTATTTTTAAATTTCGTGCATCTAAAATTGTTTATTTTGTGCATTTTATTTCATTTACTCTTAATATATGATTTAATTTTATCATGTACTTTGTCTAAATTGATAAATATATATATATATATAATTTATTTACTTACTTTTAATACATATGTTTTTATTTTAGGAATTGTTGTTTGATAATTTAAAGTTGAAAATTTAATTATTCATGTTTGAAAATTGAAAGTTGAATTTTCATAGGTGTTCGCTTTTTTACTTGCCCCATGTCTAAAATCAAGGATTTTAGGGGACAGAGCTGGTGACGTCCAATGGGGCTCACGCCTGCTAACAAAGTTGGTGTAAGACCATACGGTCCGGGCATGAAAATCTGGCGTTATGTGTGGGGCGGGGGACCTTCACCGGCGTGGGGGGCATTTTAATTGGTGATATGACGCGAGTCGATTGGTGGTTTGTGGTTGTTTAGTTTTTTTAAAGACTAGGTGGGGCCCTTTTCATGCCCAACACCACCACGTGCTCTTTTTTTACCACGCTCTCTTGTTTATTAGAAAAACTGATCGGTTAGATGCTGTCACACCCCGACCCGCAGCGGAAAGGTACGGGGCATGATGATTGCCCATAGCTCATGACAACTAATTATTGTTTCAATATTTAAAACATATCCATTTAAATAGTCACATATCATATAATAATCACAATTTTTCATACATTGTTCAATACAAACATATCAAGATTTCAATTTATTTTCCTAAGGCCCATGCTACGTGTCCACATCACTTGATCATCAACTTTGAAAACCTGCACCACGTTAGAAAAAATATATTTTTGGGTCAACAAATAAGTTAGTGAATAATTTCTTCCGTTTTATAGAAAACAGTTTCATATTTATTTCTTTAAAAAAAATATTTTCAACATGCACCTCAAGGTTAGTGTGTAAATGGTCTCATATCATCAACATAGTAAACATATCCATAAATCCAAATTTACCAAACAAGAATACACCATCAATAACAACACAAACAACCAATATAAATAGACTCCTGATAATAGCGTGCATTAGGCTCAAGCCCCGAGGAGCGAGTCTAATACTGTTGGCGATACTAGGCTACAACCCATGGTCGTGGGGAACCTAGTCAGCCGTGTGGATCCACTAGAATAATAGAATGCAATAGACTTGACATCGGATAGCATATAGAATAATAGAATACACATAAGACGTTCACATAATAACACTTGATCATAGCATGTTAAGTAAATCGAAAAGTGTAACGTGATGCACCCCAAAATTTGTAAAGTTAAAAAGGGGGGAAATGGAAGAAATTACTCACAGGCTGCGAAAAGTTAATCCACGAGAATTACCGCACGAGTATACGAGGTATAACAATTGACTAAATTTCCCTATAATAAATATAACCAAGATTCTAAATAACGAAATACTTGAACGAAAGGACAATATACTAATTTTAGGAAATTGGGTTCTATTTGGGGACTTTAAATTATATAAAATAACTATTTAACAAAATAATCAAACCATTATAATTTATGTACGTATAGATTTCTAGGATTATTTACCATGAGATATTCTTGGAATTATCAATTTAATAGGGTTTAATAGTTTTGTCAATGCCCATATTTAAACAAATTCAATAAAACCATCTAATAATTTTTATATCGTCGATTAAATGATTATCACATAAAATGATTAATCATATAAAGGAATTTACTTTGTTTAATATTTCCATAACTTCTTTACTTAAATGATTATCTAAAATTATGGAAGATTTATATAAAATTCCCACAACGATTATATAATCTATAGAAATCAGTAAAATGAAATAATCAAGTAATGTATAAATCCAAATTAAATTCCACGAATTCCCAAAAATTAAGAAAAAAATTTATAGAAATTCCCTAGTGTTGATATAGTCTGAAATGACCAATAGAAATATTTATTGAGTTTATTTAATTTTTTTTGTATTTTTATTTAATTTATCCAGTGATTAAAACATAAATAATTCACCAAAATTCCAATTGATATCTAAAAATTCTCTAAATTTACACATAACATGCTAATATGATATACAACAACATTATACTTTCAATTTGATCAAAACACAAGTCTAAATCAAAAAGTCCCAAATTCTACGCATGAAGAACCCTAATTTCAACTAAAATTAAATTCAGATAAATTAGCCTTCTATCACTGAAATTGATAGAGGGCTTTCGTAGAGCACGAAAAATTAAGCAAGTTGGGCTTTAGAATCACCTGAATAGGTTGAGAATTGAAGGTGATATCATCCGCACAAGTTACAAGCCCTAGAATGTTCTTCAATTAAATTTGCGAAGTAGAGGTGATGAAATAGAGAAATTTCAGTGGGGTTTTACATGGTTTGATCAGGAGAATGAATGGTAAAAGTTTCGGGACCTAATTTGACGATTTGATACAAAACTCAATTGTGTTCTTCAAGGTGTTTTAATGGTGATCAAAACCGTCTTTGATTGAAGGGTTTTTGGATGTTTCTTAAACGATTAGATGATAAGTACCTTTAAACCTTGTTAATGCGAGTTTAATGTGACCATTAGCTGTTACGTTGTGTTATTGGAAGATCAAGAGTCGGTCGCGCATATAACTCGTTGTGGGGAAGAAGAAAGGTGAACAGCTAAGGTTCTGGGTTAGTTTAAATAACAAATGGACTGAGTCTATTCGGATTCAATTCGTAGCTCAGTGGTGCGCGTGTTTTTGTTTAATTGAGGGGACCCGAGTTCGAGTCTGGTTCCCCACACGTTTTTATGCTTTTTATTAGTTAAACAAGTTTCAGTAATAATGTTTTGGTCCCTCAAGTTGATATAAACTTCTAAACAACATTAACTTATTACACTAACCTCGTTAGTGTAAATATCATATAGCATGAGCAAAGAAGTTAACCTAGTTAAATTAACGAAGTTAATACATATAATAAACTAACTAAGTTAATTCATTTCTTTTATTAAACTAACCAATAAACTAACCTAGTTAATTAAAGTATATACAACTTAGCTAGGTTTACTAACCTAGTTAGCTAACCCGTTTTAAATATATAGTTTCCACAAATTATAAAAACAACCCCTTAACTTTTAACTTTGATATTTCGATGGTTTTAACCCTTTTAAGTTAAAAACTTGTTTTAAGCACTAATTTAACGTAGTTAATTATTTCCTTTATAAATATCAACCGAGTTCAACGAGTTTCGCTTATAAACATCCACTTTTATTCCGGTTTTAATCCAACGCAAAACGTGATGATTAATTACATAAAAAAATACTAATAAAATTTCTTGTTTTTTATTGATAAGGGTCCGGTTTTACAATCCGGGTCGGATTTCGGAGGTCCGATTTTGACGGATGTTACAGTCTCCCCAACTTTTGGGAATTTCGTCCCGAAATTAGAAGAAAACTGCTCATATAGGATGAAGTGTAGGGTCTTCCATAGACTTAAACGATATCGATTTGATTTGGTAACAACGTTTGGAACTTGAATCTTAAGATCGGATTGTGCCTTAGGAATGTCAGGTAACAAGTGTTAAACACAAACCCTAATGTTGCTGAGAATGCGCTCGAACGAGGACATATCACGAGGTATAGACTTATTGAGACGGTAGCGTTTCTGATAAGGGTTGCATACCCAACTAAAGGAATCGCTTTTAAATGCCAAGGATGCAGAAAATGAAGAGTGTTAACAGTTATGTACAAGATAGCCGGTTATAGGCTCTATGAACATTACAATCACGAAGCCCAAAATTGGCGTATCGAGGATGTATTGCAGTTAAAGAGAAAAACACGCCCCAAAGATGTCTTGTGACACTGAAGAGTTTGCAACCGAGGCGTAAAGGATACTCGTGATGACTAAACTATAATTTATATCACAACCTGTGATCTTGAAGTATTTCTCATAAAATGCCACAATTTGCGTTAGATGAGCGAAATCATAGAATTTGAATTCTCCGATCACAAAACCAAAACAAACTAACTAAAACACTCATGATTAGTCTAACGCTGCGTTTGAAAATTTGACAGACACACTTATTTATAGGAAGTACCAGCGGCGTATCCACCATGTCTCTATCAAATTTTCATCCACATCGTTATTCAAATCATGATTGACGACACAAACCAACTTCTCATGACCAGTTTAATGAGGCATTTGATACCCGATAAGAACACTTATATATAGGAAGTACCAGCGGCGTATCCACCATGTTCTTATCAAGTTTCATCGGCTTCGTTAGCGGTTTTGATTGGTTCTATGCGATGACTCAACTCTACTTGCTAATTAAATAACCACAACTAAACCACAACCAAATAATGTATGAGTCTCGAACCCAAAAAGGGTGCGACTAAATGGTGGCAGTACCTACATCCATAGTTATGGGGAAAAGGGTTAGTCTATGAATAAGTGAGACGATACCCATGTCACACAAATTATGGGAAAAGGTAAGCCGTGATGAGTGATGATGTGAAACTGCAACAACATGAACTAGCAATAAAACAAATCATAAATGCATAACATAGCGATAAAAACGTCTGAGTAAAGGATGAAAATGACGACAAATAGTAACGTTGAAAGCGTGACAACGGCACAAGCTATAACGGAATTGATTAAGAGTTGATATTTGTATCGATTGGCGTTAGTGTGAACGCCAAGGATACGGAGTGAGAGTAGCAGGTAAAGTCGTTAATAAGGGAAAACTAAACGTGAAGTCGAATGGCGGAGGAGATGAAGTAGCAGCATTGATTTACACTCCCACCAGTCGGGCGATAATCACGATTCGGACAAAAGTAGAAGGGTCCTAAAATAAATTAAGGAAACCATAACTTTGTTAACTTAACTCACTTTCATTTCGTTTTGTTAACTATACTTACACTTTACCATGTGTAGCACATTGATATTTTAAATTGTTCAAAAAGCAACTTAGTTTATCTAGAATAATATTTTCGTTAAACTCTAGGGAAAACATTTTTGGCCAAAAGTAGCACATTTACAATATATATTCATTATATTTTATTATTATTTTATAAAACAGATTTTGAGATCAGAAAAATTTTTATCGTCACCATGTGCCCTCGACTCGAATTTTCCAAACTCCGGACATAGGTTACGATATTGGTTAGGGTTGTGACGTTCGACTCATATTAGACGACTCGTTAAGGTTCAAAACATATAACCAAAATTCACATTATTACGCTTGTGCTCAGAAATTTGAAACAATCTTTTTTTCGTCTAGTTCATACAAAATTTAACTTAAAGCATTTTATTCGCAATAACTCATCGCATAAAATTTCGTCGTGTTGCTGACCGTGTCATGTTTGTCTTGGATCTAGATGAGTGTTCGTCCACGTGCCTTCTAGTTACTCTGGTCCTCTAGTTCGGTTTGACTGGCTCGATCGTAAGGAACGAGTTGGGTGTCATAAAGTACGGTCGGTTGATCCATTAGTGGAGCGTCGGGTTGGACATACGGTTGGATCATAAGGTGAGTGTTTGGTTGGTCAAACAGAGTTGTCACGTGTAGTACATTAAATGGTGCCATAGGTGGTTCTGTTTGAGGGTTATAGCGCTGACAGGTGTCGATTAAGTGACCATAAAGTCCACAGTAAGTGCAAAGGCGGCACAAAGTGTTGGCTGGGTGATGTTTTTGACAAGTGGGGCATTGTGGAAAATGTCTGCGATAAGGTTTTATGTCAGGTACAAGATTAGGGGCAACCTGGTTTAGCGGAATAGCTGATATGGCGTAATCGTGGTTGGTTTCACTCCTTTGATGGTTGTTATCAGGTGAAGACGGTTCAGCTTCAGTCTCTTCGATTTGATTCGTGGAGACGTGGGCGTTGAGTGCCTGTTGAACTTGAACGACTATAGTAGGAATAATTGCGGCCATTTTTTCAGCTATCAAATCTGTCATTCGGCGGTTGGAAATCCTCGGTTGACGACGACGATAAGGCGGCATCCGCGAGGGACAACTTAAGTAAGATGTATAGCCCATAACGAGAATTGATGGTCCGATGGTTAGGATTCATAGATTTGTGAAATCATGGAACTTAGGGAAAATCCCATGATTCAAGAATACAAATCTCATGAAAATATTATGGAGTATCAAAGGGTAGCAAAAGTCGAACCCTTCGACAAGGTACAACAGATAGGGTGATTTGTTTAAAGAAAATTCAGTAGAATCTCGTGGAATATTTAAGGATATATTCCGGTGGGTTATATATGAAACAATATAATAACCACATAGAATAAGATAAAATAATAAAACTTATGATAAAATAATATTTCATCATAAAATATTGAAAATCATAGGTTTGGCACATCATAGGGTTTAATATGACTTCCGTGCGTCACTTACGTAATTACGTGTGCACCCGCAATTACCGAGCTTTCGCATGGTCCTCTTATGTCTACCCATTGACGTAGAACTTAACCCGAAGAAAATCATGAATCAATAAATGATTCGAGTTTTGGGGTGCTGTAAAACGATGTTTAGGATAGCATCCATGAATTAACACGGACACGTTTGACATATCAAAGTGTTGTTAGTTCACGTGACGTTTGGTGTGACATGCTTTGGCCTAATAGGTATCGGTACTCTCATCGATAGTCCCCAGGTAGGCAAACTGGTCCATTAATTGGATTTATACGAATGCCAGCCTAGACAGGACGTCCCGACTACCGGTACATAACCCTTCTAGATACTACATGTCCGTCACAAGAACTCACTTTGACGAGAGTGAAATATCAAACGAAACTTGAAAACTCAAAAATAAAATGAAATCAAACTTATGAATAATTGAAATGCATTAAAGAGAATGATTTGATTCAAGACTTTAGATATATAGAAATAAGAATTAGAATGTTGAATATTCGCATATAGTTTAAGGTGTGTGCGACGTGACATGGAAAAAGAAATAATAAACTATAGTTTAATAGTAAGGTACATGTTGTCATTTACGGCATATAATACTTAGCATATAACAATTTCATGTGCTCACACGCATATGTGTGTGACACTAGAAAATATAAATCATGGGCACTTTAAATATTCTTTTTTTTAGCTAAGACAATCAAACAATTAAGCACATAAGGTATCTAAGGTACCTAATCAACTATAGACTAAGTCTAAGGGTCTAATAACCTATCTTAATTCCCTATAGTCATTGGCTCTGATACCAATCTGTCACACCCCGACCCGCAGCGGAAAGGTACGGGGCATGATGATTGCCCATAGCTCATGACAACTAATTATTGTTTCAATATTTAAAACATATCCATTTAAATAGTCACATATCATAAAATAATCACAATTTTTCATACATTGTTCAATACAAACATATCAAGATTTCAATTTATTTTCCTAAGGCCCATGCTACGTGTCCATATCACTTGATCATCACCTTTGAAAACCTGCACCACGTTAGAAAAATATATTTTTGGGTCAACAAATAAGTTGGTGAATAATTTCCTCCGTTTTATAGAAAACAGTTTCATATTTATTTCTTTAAAAAAAAATATTTTCAACATGCACCTCAAGGTTAGTGTGTAAATGGTCTCATATCATCAACATAGTAAACATATCCATAAATCCAAATTTACCAAACAAGAATACACCATCAATAACAACACAAACAACCAATATAAATAGACTCCTGATAATAGCGTGCATTAGGCTCAAGCCCCGAGGAGCGAGTCTAATACTGTTGGCGATACTAGGCTACAACCCATGGCCGTGGGGAACCTAGTCAGCCGTGTGGATCCACTAGAATAATAGCATGCAATAGACTTGACATCAGATAGCATATAGAATAATAGAATACACATAAGACGTTCACATAATAACACTTGATCATAGCATGTTAAGTAAATCGAAAAGTGTAACGTGATGCACCCCAAAATTTGTAAAGTTAAAAAGGGGGGAAATGGAAGAAATTACTCACAGGCTGCGAAGAGTTAATTCACGAGAATTACCGCACGAGTATACAAGGTATAACAATTGACTAAATCACCCTATAATAAATATAACCAAGATTCTAAATAACGATATACTTGAACGAAAGGACAATATACTAATTTTAGGAAATTGGGTTCTATTTGGGGACTTTAAATTATATAAAATAACTATTTAACAAAATAATCAAACCATTATAATTTATGTACGTATAGATTTCTAGGATTATTTACCATGAGATATTCTTAGAATTATCAATTTAATAGGGTTTAATAGTTTTGTCAATGCCCATATTTAAACAAATTCAATAAAACCATCTAATAATTTTTATATCGTCGATTAAATGATTATCACATAAAATGATTAATTATATAAAGGAATTTACTTTATTTAATATTTCCATAACTTCTTTACTTAAATGATTATCTAAAATTATGGAAGATTTATATAAAATTCCCACAACGATTATATAATCTATAGAAATCAGTAAAATGAAATAATTAAGTAATGTATAAATCCAAATTAAATTCCACGAATTCCCAAAAATTAAGAAAAATTTTTATAGAAATTCCCTAGTGTTGATATAGTCTGAAATGACCAATAGAAATATTTATTGAGTTTATTTAATTTTTTTGTATTTTTATTTAATTTATCCAGTGATTAAAACATAAATAATTCACCAAAATTCCAATTGATATCTAAAAATTCTCGAAATTTACACATAACATGCTAATATGATATACAACAACATTATACTTTCAATTTGATCAACACACAAGTCTAAATCAAAAAGTCCCAAATTCTACGCATGAAGAACCCTAATTTCAACTAAAATTAAATTCAGATAAATTAGCCTTCTGTCACTGAAATTGATAGAGGGCTTTTGTAGAGCACGAAAATTTAAGCAAGTTGGGCTTTAGAATCACCTGAATAGGTTGAGAATTGAAGGTGATATCATCCGCACAAGTTACAAGCCCTAGAATGTTCTTCAATTAAATTTGCGACGTAGAGGTGATGAAATAGAGAATTTCAATGGGGTTTTACATGGTTTGATTAGGAGAATGAATGGTAAAAGTTTCGGGACCTAATTTGACGATTTGATACAAAACTCAATTGTGTTCTTCAAGGTGTTTTAATGGTGATCAAAACCGTCTTTGATTGAAGGGGTTTTGGATGTTTCTTAAACGATTAGATGATAAGTACCTTTAAACCTTGTTAATGCGAGTTTAATGTGACCATTAGGAAGCTGTTACGTTGTGTTATTGGAAGATCAAGAGTCGGTCGCGCATATAACTCGCTGTGGGGAAGAAGAAAGGTGAACAGCTAAGGTTCTGGGTTAGTCTGAGTCTATTCGGATTCAATTCGTAGCTCAGTGGTGCGCGTGTTTTTGTTTAATTGAGGGGACCCGAGTTCGAGTCTGGTTCCCCACACGTTTTTATGCTTTTTGTTAGTTAAACAAGTTTCAGTAATAACGTTTTGGTCCCTCAAGTTGATATAAACTTCTAAACAACATTAACTTATTACACTAACCTCGTTAGTGTAAATATCATATAGCATTAGCAAAGAAGTTAACCTAGTTAAATTAACTAAGTTAATACATATAATAAACTAACTAAGTTAATTCATTTCTTTTATTAAACTAACCAATAAACTAACCTAGTTAATTAAAGTATATACAACTTAGCTAGGTTTACTAACCTAGTTAGCTAACCCGTTTTAAATATATAGTTTCCACAGATTACAACAACAACCCCTTAACTTTTAACTTTGATATTTCGATGGTTTTAACCCTTTTAAGTTAAAAACTTGTTTTAAGCACTAATTTAACGTAGTTAATTATTTCCTTTATAAATATCAACCGAGTTCAACGAGTTTCGCTTATAAACATCCACTTTTATTCCGGTTTTAATCCAACGCAAAACGTGATGATTAATTACATCAAAAAATACTAATAAAATTTCTTGTTTTTATTTTATTGATAAGGGTCCGGTTTTACAATCCGGGTCGGATTTCGGAGGTCCGATTTTGACGGATGTTACAGATGCTTTATATATGGAACGAAAAAAAGGACCCGGATTGATAATATAGATCCCGACTCGGGTTTCACTCAAGGGAAACAAAGAGATTGAAAAATGGCGGAAAAATGAGGTTTAGAGGCTCTAGATGGGGGACATGTATCCCTTACGTATGGCTTTTATTAGGTTAAGAAGATGCTGATAAGAACAATACTAATAAAACATAATATTTTCTAATTCATATTTTCTTATGTTTATAAGAACAACTAGTATTTGTACCCGTCGCGCGTTGCGACGGCGTACCTGACTCTTTTCGAACTAAATTTACGTCGAAATAGAGTAATTGGAATTTATATCGTCGAATGAAAACATATTCTATTTTAGCCCAAAAAATTCTATGTTAAAAACTATACTAACTCGAATCATAGATATGTGGTTCTTGAGCAAAATTTATATCGAAATTATTTGAACAAAATAAAAGATAAAGAAAACGTACCAGTCGCCTATCCAGGTCCAGCTTCTGCAGGCCTGCAACCATCACAACAGATTCAGATATTCCCCTGTTTAGGGTCGTCGAAGTTGAAATATGTATGAGGTCAAAGTCAGACAGACTAAATACGTTATAACCAAAATAAACATCACACCCAAATATCCCAAATGTGATGCATTTTCTTAAAAGAAAATAAAATGAATAATTACTGCATATAGCACACATGTATCCTTCATAGTTCAGATGTATGTATGATTGTATTTTACATTTTCTTTCAAATTTTGCTTTTAGGTTAGTTAACTTTAGTAGATAACATATACAAATAAATACTCATTATTGCATCTATCTACAGATGGTGGTCTGGGTTTATGAAGTGTATATATGTAACATTAGAACCAAAAACAAAAGCCTAAATTGATATAAAATTGATATATCTACTATCTAGGGTTCTTGCCATATAGACTTCCTTTAGACCGATACTAATAGTCGATTGGATGTGTATTCATTTCAGAAAATCCAAATGACTTTGGCGAATTAATCAGAGAATAGAGATGAACTTGACAAAGTAACTAACAAACCTTGGCTTTTTATTCCATTCAGCTAATTTGAAAGGGATACGGACAGAACCAAAAACATAGAGATTAAAGAAAGCGCCTTTAAAGAAGGTTTCAAATCAAATTCATACAGATCATCCCTTTTTGAGTTTGAATATGCAATTTCCTCAAAAGCATCCACAGTCAAAGAAAGAGTGGTTCCTGCTCCAGCATCTTCGAGTTCATATCACCATCGAAATCGATCCTTTTGATCACGTGGATGCTCACTCAACCATGGCTTCTTATTAGTCTAGAGGTGCAACACCTTGGTTGAGTTCAACAAATCATCCTAACCCGCATCGAATGCTTCAGAAACGTTTCTGCACATAACTTCAAACTGAATGATATTAGGGCAAATAAGACATGTATTTAAATAAATTGAGACTATATTTCTCACTTTCATCAGTGATAATAGTGATCGTTGTTCAAAAAAATCCACAAATCATATCAACTGATGGAGGTTTGAGAAGATAAGAATTACAATCATAAGAAACTCAAAATTCCCCCAACGATTCAACTTTTCAGATATATTGTTGGGGGCAGGGTTGCGATTTAGATTGGTGGCTTTAGCAAACAAAGAAGCATTGAGAAGGTCCCAGAAGTTTTGAAAGAGCAGCACAAAGAAATTTTTGTCTCTTATGCACCGACCTTTCTTTTTAATGGTTTATAAATACTAATAAAACATAATATTTTCTAAATCTATATTTTATTAACTATTTAATATTTTCTTACACATTATTCAATTATATAGTATCTCAACATACAATTTTATGCTTCTGAAAATCATTTATAGCTATTTAATATTTCCTTAATTAACTCCTAAATACACGAGTGTGCTTGGCCGTTTGAAGATCGATTAACTATTAATATACATTAATTTTTTCGGTCTGGATCGGGGAGGGTTAAAAAAAATAGATAAATCAAACTAAATTCTTATGCATAACAAAAGTACGTCAATGTCCTTACAAATGCATAATGGATATACAATATTTTTAAATTTTCTCTCTATGGAGCGGAGAAGGGCAACCATCGGTGAGGACGGCTGAAGGGCGAAGGTTAAGCGATCAGACGTCTGGCGAGCGGTGGTTCTTTCGGCCTGCGATATCGTCTGTTAAGTTGTGAGTTCTTCTTTATTTTACTTAGCTGTAAACAATTAATAAATATAACTATTAACAAGATACTAGATCATGTACAAGACAACATTCACGTACTAAGTATACCCGAGAGGAAGAGAATGACAACTGTTGGCTTGAAGGGTAATTTATTCCTTTCTCACTTAAACATCTTTCCCCTTTTATTTTTAAATGGATCTAACTTTTTCATACGTTAATGTTTTTTTTTTCTAAATTACACCGTATTAACGAGCATTTTATTCTCATCAATTCGAGCAGCTAGTGCTATAGTTTTCTTTAAAAAAAAATTAAAGGATTTTGAATACCCATTAGTCCACTACGTGATTACGTGATTTTGAATACCCAGCACATGACTACGTGATTTTGAATACCCATTAAATGATTACACATTCAACATAAACCATTACGTGATTACACATTCTGTATAAATCCATTACTTGATTACACATTCAGTATGATTTGTTATAATTGATATTATTACAATTATGCTTATTACGTGATTACACGTTCAATAACAAGAACTTGATTTTTTATGCTTTAGACAAAATTACAAAAATCAACCTTTATGTTATTTCCAAACTGCAATTCGTACCTTTCACTATGAAATCGGCAAAAACCAACATTTATGTACATGTTTTGCTACAGGTTCAACCTTTAACACAAACGCTGTTTGTTTTTCTTGGTTAAGTCACCTCACATGCAAAGCATGTGAGGGTATTACTGTCATTTCCACATTATCTTCCCCAATCCATCATTTCAAACCCAGAAACAAGGAAACTAGAACCAAAACACATCCATTATCCATCCAGTTAACTGTATCGTCCAATTCATGATGAACATTCAACTTTCGCCAAGCATTTCCAGACTCAACAAGCAAACCATCTCCATTATCACCACTTCGGCGTTCTTCATATATGTCACATAGGTCTCCAGCTTTTTCTTTAAACCACGTGAATCTGTACTCCTTGCCTCCTACCGCAACGTTCTTCGAGGCGCTTGATTTCTTCAACGAGATTAGGCGATAGCATAATAATCATACCAAAGTTGGCGGATTATTACGAACTAAAGTGAACGCTTCCTCCGCCGGTGTACTGCTACGGTTACGGTGACTGCCACCGGTAGACTTACGGCCACCGGAAACAGTACCGGACGGGCGTTGAACATGAGAGGTATGCATGTGGGTGTTAGGATCGGAGTATGGTACGAGCTCCATTTTGATTTTGATTTTTATAGGTGAAGGTGAGATTGAAATGTTTGATGGAAAGAGACGATGAAGAAGAGGATGAAGAAGAGGGATGAAGAAGAGAGAAGGTAGGGTGAGGGTGGAGGTGGGGTGCTGATGTGTGTAAAATGCAACATATAAATCACATCAATTAAGGCATAAAACTAACCCTTTTTAAGTACTAATGTTGGAAAAAGAGTGTTTTTGTCTTTCTTTTGTATTTTCAGGATGAAATGAGCTCAAAATCACAAAAGAAGCAAAAAGACAACTAATTCTAGCATACATACAAGAAAAGGAATAAAAGTAGACTGCCCGGACTCTCAACGGCACCCCCAAGGCAAAGAAGAGAAAACAGAAGACTGAACACGCCCCGTGTACAGCGAACACGGGGTCGTGCCCAAGAAGCAGCAGAAAAGACAAACTAGTAGAAGCTTCCATTGCCCACCACGGGGTCGTGTCCAGCGGGCACGGGGGCGTGGTGAAAGTACAGCAGGCGCATTAATTGTAATTGCGAATTACAATTAATGAAGAGAGAGAGTGTCAGACGGGCACGGGGGCGTGTCCAGCGGACACGGGGCCGTGCCCAGCCTTCTGTTCAGCCTATAAATAGGGGTGCTTGGTTTCATTCCATCTCATCCCTTGGCACACCACCTCTCTCACACTTCATCCACCACCCACCACCACCATAACACCATCATCCACCACCATCATCCATTGTCCATCATAGAGTGTGTGAGTCGTCTCGGGATCCAAGATTGATCGTAAGAGTTCTTGACAATCAAGGCCATGTTTGCCTAAGTCTCTTACATCACTTGGTGAAGACAAGTGTTTAGTATAATACTTTTTATTTTTAATCTTTTACACTTTTTATTTGGTTTTGTATTAATGACTTTAATAACTAGTTACTTATGTTGAAGGTGATCTTTCCTTATCGTTTGTCCGTGGTGTCTTGGCGTTATTTTACTGTCTATATAAAATAAAAGATTTTCACCATTCATATCTCCACGGTCTATATGGAGGTATGTTGGCTACCTGGTCGGGGGTTAAGGGAACGGTTTGGTAAGGGTCTTGCCCTTGTTCAGCGTTTAGAGGTCCTGCTTGGGACCTGGGTCAAATTTAGTAGGATCTCCTTCAATACCCATAGGTATTAGATGGCGGGGATCCAAACTCTTTGACCCCTCATAAGTTAACTACTATTAATACTATAACCCGGCTATTTAGGACTGTATCCCTGCTGACTCAGACTACTTAGCCGAGGGTAACGTCACCGCCGAAAGCGGGGCCTACCACAATTTGCATTAATAACTTAATTCATTATCTTTCAATAATCCGACCCTTTAGGATTGTATCCTTGCTGACTCAAACTACTGGGTTGAGGGTAACGTCGCCTTCAAAAGAGGGGCCTACTACAATAACTAAGATAATCTCTTAAACAAGTGCAAAAGTGCGAAAATAATCAAAGGTTATACTAACACACGTGTCGGATCCAAGTGATTCATCTTGTCTATCTGTTTTTATTTTATTTTATTTTTCAGCATTTAGTTAGTTTTTATTTTTTCTTAGTTTAAAACATTTTTCTCACTTTTTGATTTGATTAGACGTTGAGGATAAACCGGTATTAAAAGCTCTTGTGTCCTTGGACGACCTCGGTATCTTACCAACACTATACTACGTCCATGATGGGTGCACTTGCCCATATGTGTGTTTAGTGTTAGTAAATATCGTGTTTTATAAATTTAAAACTTGGCTAAAAGTGTAAAAAGGGCTTAAATATACATCTAAAATATAACACACTTCACGCACATCAAGTTTTTGGCGCCGCTGCCGGGGACACAAGGATTTTAAGAAAGTTAGGAATCAACGGCCTAATCATATTTTTATTTTTATTTTTTTTTCTCTTTAATTTTTAGGATTTTTCGTAGATTTTCAGCTTCTGCAGAGCTCACCACGGGGCCGTGCCTGCTGAACACGCCCCCGTGCTCAATCATTGGAACTGGCAATCCTGTTTTAAGTCAGACGGTAAGCTAAACACGGGGCCGTGTCCACTCAACACGCCCCCGTGCCCAAGATTCTCTTACTGAAAACAGAACCGTTAGATCCCGGCGGTTGGTAATTTCTGACATAAACATGAGTGATAGTAATTCTTTTTACTTTCGGCACTCTTATGGTATGTGGTGTCGATTATGTGGAGGCGAACATGAGGAATTAAAATGTTATTTTCTCAATTATAGGCCCCACTATATAGACCCACCGATTCCTTGTAACCTTAAGAGGGGCGAAAGTAAAAATAAGCACTATCTCTCCCTCGAATGCGCCCAGCCAGATATTCTAGGAGAAATGCTCCTTGACGAGTTATTTCAACTAGAAGAGCTAATTCTCAATTGGTCAAGAGAACTTAGGAAGGATTTTATAGATCCATCCCAAGATGATGACCATGAGGAAATGTTGGAACCGCATTCCGACAACCTCGTTGCTCCCGCAAATACCTTCATACCTAGAAAAGACTTGGACGATAGTCGTCCCTGTGTCGATTGTGCCGTGAAGGACTCCCTATCGACTTCGTTCGATGCATACATAGACCTGAGCGATTCGGCATACACCTTCTTTAACGAGAGCCCGGAAAAGGGTTGGACTTGTCCACCTAGAATGAAAATAGGAATTACCCTCACCGATAACCTCTTGCGTTCTCGCCTTAGTATAGGACAATTAAGGTATCTTAGGCACTTTGGGGTTGTTCCAACAAATCAAGAACCACCCGATATAAATAAACTCCTTAGTAGCGACAAACTTCATAAAACAGCTTCCCGACACGGGGCCGTGCCCGGCCAACACGCCCCCGTGTCCACCAAATGATTCCCTTCTGATTAGAACGTCAGAATACGGACAAACTGTGTCAGAATTTCATCTGCACACGGGGCCGTGTCCAGCGAACACGGGGCCGTGTCCAGAAGGCTGTCGTTTTCTATAAATGCAGCCAAAAATCCTGCACATTTGGACCAACTTGGGACAGAGATTTGAAGGAATCTTCTCTCAAACAATCCTAGGTAAGTCTAAAAGAAGGTTCCAACAACCCATCTTGTCCCTTCCTCTTCTAGACATTTCCTTCTTTTCATCTTTCTCCAAGAACTACCATGAAAAGTTTGAATTCTTCAACCTTTGTGGTAGGAAACAATGAGTTTTGATCATGGAATCTTGGTGAAAACATGTTGTATAACATTGTTTAAAGTTATTTATGACCAAAAAGTCTACATAAATTCAGAAAATAACTTAAAAACCTAAGATTCCTTGCTTCGAAATTCTGCAGAAAGATGAACACGGGGCCGTGCTCAATGAGCACGGGGCCGTGTCCAGAAACTGTTTCGTCATATAAACTGCTTTTGGTTTATTTTTCGTAGAATGGCGAGTGAAAACAGCGAAACATCACCCGTTCATTCCTCAGACAGCCGAAGGGGAAGAAGGCCCTCCGTTGAAGCTACACTTGTGCACTATGTGATAGCATTGAGGGAAGCTCTCGACGAGATCACGTCAGTAGAGGAGGTCCTAATTGACCGTATTAACGATCTTACGATGGGACTTGAAAGTAGCTTCCAAGAAATTAACCTTTTGCACCAAAGGTTAAACATTTTGGTAGCACCTCCTATGGAACCAGTTCTTCCACAACAGGACTGGAACTTGGCACTCGGGGTTAACAACCCTACCGGGTGGGAAGACTTTTCCGCAGAACCTCCCATGGAACAACCACAAGAAATTCCAGCGGAAGTCGAAACTCCTCAAACTAATGCAAATGAGCCCTCTTTTCTCCTTCCAAGGGAGGTAGAGGAGTGGCTCGCCAACATATGAGGAGGACCACACCCGGAAGAAGGAGTTCTAAATAGCCTTATCTAACCGAGATTAGTAGCTTCTTGGAAATTTTGCTAAATTAGAATAAAACATAGGGCTAGAACTCCATGGTTTAATATTTATGTACTTTCATCTTTAACTTTATGTAATATCTCTCTATGTTGCAATGATATGATGGTTTTTAAGATTAATGGTTGTTTAGAGAATAAAACACACTCATAGTGGTAATGGATGAAAAGGAGAACGAGAAAAATGGACCCATGCACGAAGAACAGAGCAACCCGACACAAATCTCCATCACAGAAGGCTCAACACGGGCCGTGCCCAACCAACACGACCCCGTGCTGAGCCACCTGCAGAAAAACACCCAGTTCAGGTAACTGGACACGGGCCGTGTTCAGCGGACACGCCCCCGTGTCCAGACTTCTGTTTTAATTCTTTAATTTTTGTTACTGGCACCTGACCACGGGGCCGTGCCCGGTCACCACGGGGCCGTGTCCAGGATGCCAGTAACATAAATCTTTGCTTTTTAACCTACTTTTACACATTCTAATCAACCAAAAACCTTATTTTTGGACACATTGAGGACAATGTGTAATTTAAGTGTGGGGGGATGCTAAAACCTTGAATTTTGCAAATCCTAAATACAAGCCTTACACAAAACTCTATTGGAACCGCTAAACACCCCAAATTTTTTCAAAAACTTTTTCATTTTTTTTATCATTTACTTGTCTTAGTTTAATTTGGGAATAACAAGTTCTAAAAAGGTTATATTTTTACAAATTTACAACCGATAGCGTCGTGATAACAAAGAACCAACATAAGAAAATTACGAAACGGCATAACAAGTCTAGTTAAAAATTCAATTATATATACTTGATCACATTAAAAACCCATTCCCACAAAAGTGAGTTTTGAGCCTTTATTGAGCACAAAAATATACATATTTAGACTAAATGCTCATTTTTCGTTTCTTGTGTGAATAGCCGCTTGGTTCTTACAACTCTAGAACTTGCCACGACGATACATTCCCGGTCCTTACCAACTTAAATCCAAGTAAGTAAGTGATGGAGGCATTAGGACTAACCATATTTTTCTTTCTAAACCATTATTTTTCATTTTTTTTACCACCTACCCAAAAAAAATCCCCCTAGATAGCCCCTTTGAGCCTAAACCTTTCATTTCATTACCCCAAAACTCTTTTTACCCACAAAAAAAAAACCCTTTTTTATTTTTCACCCTTTATTTTAGTAACAAGCTCGGTTTTTCGTAAACTCGCCTTTTTATGTGATGAAAAAAAAAAAGAAAGAAAAACAATGATGAAGTCAAAAACAAACAAAAGCTATATAAAAGCTTGTTTGGAGAAATACTTCAAAATAAAAAGTCACTAAAAACAAGGTATGTCACGGAAACCGATGCTTTTTACGATTTTCGCCCTTTTTTCTAACTAACCCAACCGACCACCTTTAACCCAAGCCTAACCCTTCACCCCAAAAGTCCTCTTGATATTTACAAAGGTAAAAAGTTAAAAAGGAGGAGGATTGATTGCTTGGCAAGCCTATGGAAGGTGTAAGTTCCATGCCGCTCACGAATGATTCACTAAAAAATCCACACCTTCGGCCGAGTGTTGAGTGATCCCCCGCGAGGTATGTGAACTTGTACATAAATGGAATTTTAATAAGGCATGCTATGCCCGAATAAGTAATTTATCTTATAAAACGTTCAAAATAAATCATAACGAATAGGATTGTAAATAAATAAAAATAAAACTTACAAGGACCTTGGATTCCCGACACTCTAGGACAAGCTAAAAACTTTCTCTTCTACCTATTCCATTTGGGAGTGTAAGCCACATTTAAAGAGTTTTGCTTGAGGACAAGCAAAAGTTCAAGTGTGGGGGTATTTGATGTGTGTAAAATGCAACATATAAATCACATCAATTAAGGCATAAAACTAACCCTTTTTAAGTACTAATGTTGGAAAAAGAGTGTTTTTGTCTTTCTTTTGTATTTTCAGGATGAAATGAGCTTAAAATCACAAAAGAAGCAAAAAGACAACTAATTCTAGCATAAATACAAGAAAAGGAATAAAAGTAGACTGCCCGGACCCTCAACGGCACCCCCCAAGGCAAAGAAGAGAAAACAGAAGACTGAACACGCCCCGTGTCCAGCGAACACGGGGCCGTGCCCAAGAAGCAGCAGAAAAGACAAACTAGTAGAAGCTTCCATTGCCCACCACGGGGCCGTGTCCAGCGGGCACGGGGGCGTGGTGAAAGTACAGCAGGCGCATTAATTGTAATTGCGAATTACAATTAATGAAGAGAGAGAGTGTCAGATGGGCACGGGGGCGTGTCCAGCGGACACGAGGCCGTGCCCAGCCTTCTGTTCAGCCTATAAATAGGGGTGCTTGGTTTCATTCCATCTCATCCCTTGGCACACCACCTCTCTCACACTTCATCCACCACCCACCACCACCATAACACCATCATCCACCACCATCATCCATTGTCCATCATAGAGTGTGTGAGTCGTCTCGGGATCCAAGATTGATCGTAAGAGTTCTTGACAATCAAGGCCATGTTTGCCTAAGTCTCTTACATCACTTGGTGAAGACAAGTGTTTAGTATAATACTTTTTATTTTTAATCTTTTGCACTTTTTATTTGGTTTTGTATTAATGACTTTAATAACTAGTTACTTATGTTGAAGGTGATCTTTCCTTATCGTTTGTCCGTGGTGTCTTGGCGTTATTTTACTGTCTATATAAAATAAAAGATTTTCACCATTCATATCTCCACGGTCTATATGGAGGTATGTTGGCTACCTGGTCGGGGGTTAAGGGAACGGTTTGGTAAGGGTCTTGCCCTTGTTCAGCGTTTAGAGGTCCTGCTTGGGACCTGGGTCAAATTTAGTAGGATCTCCTTCAATACCCATAGGTATTGGATGGCGGGGATCCAAACTCTTTGACCCCCTCATAAGTTAACTACTATTAATACTATAACCCGGCTATTTAGGACTGTATCCCTGCTGACTCAGACTACTTAGCCGAGGGTAACGTCACCACCGAAAGCGGGGCCTACCACAATTTGCATTAATAACTTAATTCATTATCTTTCAATAATCCGACCCTTTAGGATTGTATCCTTGCTGACTCAAACTACTGGGTTGAGGGTAACGTCGCCTTCAAAAGAGGGGCCTACTACAATAACTAAGATAATCTCTTAAACAAGTGCAAAAGTGCGAAAATAATCAAAGGTTATACTAACACACGTGTCGGATCCAAGTGATTCATCTTGTCTATCTGTTTTTATTTTATTTTATTTTTCAGCATTTAGTTAGTTTTTATTTTTTCTTAGTTTAAAACATTTTTCTCACTTTTTGATTTGATTAGACGTTGAGGATAAACCGGTATTAAAAGCTCTTGTGTCCTTGGACGACCTCGGTATCTTACCAACACTATACTACGTCCACGATGGGTGCACTTGCCCATATGTGTGTTTAGTGTTAGTAAATATCGTGTTTTATAAATTTAAAACTTCGCTAAAAGTGTAAAAAGGGCTTAAATATACATCTAAAATATAACACACTTCACGCACATCAGGTGCAGGTGGGTTTTTATTAATAAAAAAAGTATTATTTTAATTTAAAAGTACAAGACTTAAATGCCCTCACATGCAAAGCATGTGAGTCCATTTAACTGAATTTTTTTTTACGTGGTTGGTACTAAAAGTTATAGGGTGTAAAACATGAACATAAATGTTGATTTTTGTCGTGAAAGGTATAAAGTGCAGTTTGAGGCAAACATAAAGGTTGTTTTCTACAATTTTGTCTATGCTTTATTACATGATTAAATCACCTAGTTACGTAATACTACATAGTCAACTATTTTACGTAATTATGTAATCACTTAGTGCAGTTTCACATGCTATAAGGAAATCACGTAATCATGTAATGAGTATTCAAAATCATGTATTCAATATCAAGTAATCACATAGTGTGTGCTGAGTATTCAAAATCACGTAATGGGTATTTAAAATCCTATAATTTTTTTAAAGAAAACTATAGCAATATACTGCTTGAATTAAAGAGAATGAAATGCTTGTTAATACAGTGTATTTTAAAAAAATATTAAAGTATGAAAAAGTTATAGCCATTTGAAAATCAATGAGGTATTTGGTCGAATGACACAAATACCCATTAGTTATTTGTTTTTCAATTGTAATATTTCTTTAATTATAAAATTGCCAGTTTGCCACAAGTGAAATTGTAACAGTTGATCTTTAAAAATCTAAGGCTAGGATTTTCACACACACTTCATACGTGAAATCCCTCTTGTACCCTATTCTCCCCCTGTTAACAAACAAATAGGCTTAAAACCCTTAAGCAGTTTAACATTTAGCCAAGGTTAACAGTTTTAACTTTGGGGCAATTAGGCTTAGACTAGTTTCAAGCCCTCCGGTTGCGGGGCAGGAGCGTAAAAACCGTATCACCAGTAGGGGATAAAATGGTGCTAACCGAACGATGACCAAAACCAGGAAAAAGTGTTAAACACACACACGAATTTCTAACACCAAGTGACTCACGTGAACTAATACGTAGACGCTGTTGAATTTATACAAACAACTTTATTAATGTTTAAGAGTTATATGATACCTTTATTAAAGTTTAAGGTAAAAAAGTAAATTGCTTAAAGAAAATAATAAAAATTGAAATGAATAAACCATATGTATTAAAAAATAAAAGATTATAATAAAAGACAAAATTGTTACTATTCATTGAATTGTTATGAATGTTATGAATATGAATATGAATATGAATATGAATATGAATATGAATTAATATCATATATAACTTATTAATTTCTGTTAACATTTTAGCAATTGAGCCAACAATGTTTACGTAGCCATATTAGTATTTAATTGGGCTTAATTATTTATGTTAAATGTATATATCTTTAATTCATCATTGGACTATTAGACTGGTTTTCATTTCAAGAGTCCCCTATTGTGTATTTTGATGCCCTGTCTTCAAAGAAAGAAGAAAAACATCATATTTGAATGATAGAAATGAATATCAGAAAAAGGATTGACAGATAAAAGGTTAGGTTTCTCTCTTTTGGTGGTAAACTCACCCTCTTAGAATCAGTCATTTCCCCTATTCCTATAAATACCTTGGCTGTGTGGTCTCCCCCTAAGACCGGGATTTCTAAGATGAAAATTGTTATGGCTAGTTGATTATGGGATTCCAATGGTGAGCACATGCACCACTGGATTGCTTTGTAAGTTTTAGATATTTTTAACATGATTTTTCTTAGGGCTCGGTCTTGAAATTTTTTATGGGAGCTAGTAGGGTGAAATTTTATGGGATTGGTCTCAAAAGTTCATGGGGCTTGATCGGGATTTTAACATATAAATAACACGAAATAAAATTCATGGATGGCACTGACCCCCATGGCCAAGCCACGGGTCCACTAATGGGCGTTGCTGCAACTAGTTGTGCACAAAACAGGTTTTTGGCCGTACCCCAAACCCGGTAGGAACCAATCGAGTACAACCGTACCTGGGTATTTGAAGCAACTGGTTAGGAACTGGATCGAGGTATAGTATGCATGGGAGAGTACCCATTGTAACCGGTTCAGGTCGGGTCGGGTCACGTACACGTGTACAACCCGGAACGAGATAGGAATCAAGTAGGGTTTTAAAATGTAAATGTTACCGTTAGAAACCGGATCCTAAAGGTACAACTGTTTAGAACCAGTTATTTACCATTTTAACCCCCTAACTTATTATAAATAGGCGTTGAATGTTTATTTTTAACTATACCACTTCTCAAACTCTCAAACACTCTCTAAAATGAAAAGGCGCTCAAGATTTTTGTATTACAATTGATGGCAAGTAACAAAGAAGTTGTTTTGCTACTTGAAACCATACGAAACCCCAAGGTTTGGTCCAACTATGACTTAGGTCTCATGTCGGACAACACCGAGATAGCTCGGTGCAAGTATTATCAGAAGTTCCTAAAAGTTGTGGCAAACTCAACTCTCAAAAACACATACGATTAATCGTTGTTCAACGAAAAAAGCTAAATAAGAAGGGGAATCTTCTCGATCTGCAAGCCAAACGTAGTGTAGTAGTGTTTAAGTTCCACTTTATGTGTTAGTTGTTTATGTTTAATATTTAAGCTAAGTGTTTCAGTTTAAATGTTTAATGTTTAACATTTATATTAAACATAGTTAACATTAAACATAAATAAATACTAAAATACTAATACAAATTACAAAGTCACATTTATTGTAAATTTCCAAATTTCAAGCTTGGTAAATGGCCTTGCATTAACTCATACTTGACTATTGATTCTTCAACAAGATACTCATCGTTAATTGGGTCTTCCAACTTGTCCATTCGTCGGTAGTAAATTTTGTGAAATCATCCTATCGGTTGGGCTATGCTTATGATTGTTGCTTTGAGACCATTACTTTTATGGTTGGTTTCAAAACTCATTTTCTCATCAAACCTCTCCTTAAGGCAAGGCCAAAAGCCAAGACCACATTCAAACCTTGTACCCTCCGTTCGTAAGTCTTGGGACCTAACGTCTACAAAACCGAGTCCCAAGGCATACTCCTCGTCGCCCTCCAATTTGAGACATTTTCGCAAGTATTTTGTTTTGTGGGATTTTTTGGTTCTTATATGCGTTTTCGAGTCGGATAATCAACCAATACATCCCACAACTATTTATAATGATTTATTATGGCCAAGAACCGGTTCTAGCAATCGATACATAAAAAAGCAAATAGTGATATTACTGTTATTCAACGGTTAGAATCAGTTCCAAGGATTTTCTTACCATTGGAACCGGTTTCAACCCGAGTAAAACTGGGTAGGGTAAGATCCCGGTAGGACCCGATTTTTGAAGTAAACTAGGATCCGGGTAGGAATTATCTGGTACAAAAGGGTAGGGATTGATTCTACAGCATAGCAGGTAGAAACGGGAACCGGTTCCTAGTCGGTACAACGAGTTGGGTCCGAAACGATTATTTGTGCACCACTAGCTACAATGGCGCTCAGGCTCGATTTTGGGCATAGGCGGGGTGGGGCGATTACCTAAGGCCCAAACTCCCAAGAGGCCCGAAATTTATAATACTTTAAATATTTTTATCTGTAAATTGTATTTAAATTATTTTTGTGTGGAAAAGACAATAAGGCCAAAGTATATGAGTTAGCTAGTATAACAACTATTTCTAAATAGAGAACTTGGGTTCAAGTTCCACTTCTATCATTTAATTTTTATATAAAGTGAATTTAAGGAACAATACGACCTTTTCTTCGATTTTTAAATTTTCGTGCATCTAAAATTGTTTATTTTGTCCATTTTATTTCATTTACTCTTAATATATGATTTAATTTTATCATGTACTTTGTCTGAATTGATATATATATATATATATAGTAGGAGTTGGGTGGAAAGTGTGTTTTTCCTAGAAAGTCTAGGAAGCAATAAGAACGCGACATGTGGCATTGAAGGATTTTATCTAAAAGGACATTTATGTACTTTCACAATCTATTTTTATTTTAGGAAATTATCTTCAATAACTAACTATACATAATCTGATCTCACGTAATATCAATCATTCCTTCGTTTTTTCTTGCTGGAATCTATCAGCATGTTCTTGGTACTGTGTTTTAACAGTTTGTTCTTGGTGATGTGTTTTAACAGCAAGCAGATTCATACAGCTGTGTTTTATTATTCATATTCATACAGTTGTGTTTTAACAGCAAGCAGATTCATACAGTTGTGTTTTAGCATTTAGATTCATACAGCTGTGTTTTAACAGCAAGCAGATTCATACAGTTGTGTTTTAGCATTCAGATTCAAACAGTTGTGTTTTAACAGCAAGCAGATGCATACAGTTGTGTTTTAGCATTCAGATTCATACATGTGTGTTTTAACAGCAAGCAGATTCATACAAATGTGTTTTAACAGCAAGCAGATTCATACAGTTGTGTTTTAGCATTCAGATTCATACAACTGTGTTTTAACAGCAAGCAGATTCATACAAATGTGTTTTATCATTCAGATTCATACAGCTGTGTTTTAACAGCAAGCAGTTTCATACAAACGTGTTTTATCATTCAGATTCATACAGCTGTGTTTTAACATTCAGATTCATACAACTGTGTTTTAACAGCAAGCAGATTTATACAAATGTGTTTTATCATTCAGATTCATACAGGTGTGTTTTAACAGCAATTCAGATTCATACAGCTGTGTTTTAACAACAAGCAGATTCATACAAATGTGTTTTACATCAGCAGATTTCGCCCCAGCTTTCGATCGGCATCTGGTAACTGTTCCGCTGCTATCTATCCTTTCCAAAGTTTCCTGCTTTTTGAATCTCTTCCCTGCAACCAGCAAAATACCGTCAATTACAAACAAGAATCACCCGTAATCGCTTTGTAAAACATGCATTACAATGAAAGCTTGATCTTACGTATATGGAATAAGGAAAATCTCTTATCTTCATCCATGATTTTAGGTATTTTTGGTATGATTTTGGGGGTTTCCGAATTTTGGGTTTAGAGAGAGAAAGAGAGAGAGAGGGAAATTGGCGTGTATTAAGGAGATGTGATATCTCTGACGATTATATTTTATTGGTTTAAAACACACATAAGGACGAAATTGCCCCTACTCATTTTAAACAATCTATTAAATATAGTTAATTATTACAAGATTGCCATTGATTTAATCTCAACCCTTAAATACACCAATTAGATGGACAAGATCGCTTCCTAGACTTTCTAGGAAAAACACACTTTCCGTAGGAACCCTATATATATATATATATTAGGGTTAGGATCATTTCAAAACCAAAAATATTTACAGAACTCGCAGAACTCCTAATAAACAATCTTTTTATTTATCTATTTTTATGTTTAGGATAATTTTATCATTTATTATGTGTATTTTTACGATTACATACATGTTAAGAGTAATTTTATCATTTTTTGTATGTAATTTTATAATTACACATATGTAAACTAGTTTTTTTTACATATATGTAGTTAGTTATGACACATATATATAATTTTGGCAATTAAACATATGTAAACTACTTTTAACCTATATGTAATCAAAGAAATACATATAATAGATGATAAAAAGATTCTAAATACAAAAACTTATATATAAAATGATTGTTTGTTAGGAGTTCTGAAAGTTTTGTAGTTATTTAGAGTTCTGAAATGAACTCAACCCTATATATATATATATAGGACAAAGATCCGTTAGGAACCACCCAATATTGCGAGAACCAGTGTGAACACAACCAAAAATGCCTAAAAATAGCTAAAAAATACACAATTTTTTTTAATATTTTTTTATAAAAAAATCGCTACTTTTAGTAGCAAAAAAAAAAAAAAAATTTTTTTGGCTACTAAAAGTAGCGATTTTAATATAAAAAATATTAATTTTTTTTTAGATTTTTTTTATTCTTTTAGATTTTTTTAGGTTTTTTGGGGGTTTAGTTTTTAGCATTTTAGTTTTTTTTGAGGGGGGGGGGGGTTTAGGTTTCTTTTTTGGGGGGGGGGGGGTGGGTGGGGGTTAGGTTTTTTCAGTTTTTAGCATTTAGCTTGGGGGGGGGGTTAGATTTTTTTTTTTTTTTTTTTGGGGGGGGGGTTAGGGTTTTTTTAGCTATTTTAGGTTGTGTTCACATTGGTTCTCGCAATAAAGAAGGTTCACATATATATATATATATATATATATATATATATATATATATATATATTGGGTAAGGTTATTGTAAAAAAGACCAAAAGTGTGAGAAAGGTAAGACAGAATCTCAACCATTAGATCTAAATTAATTGAAAAGGGTAAACACGTAATTTTATCATTAATTCAATTAATTAAAAACTTCCCATAACCGCAACATTAATTATAGGAAGTATATAACACCATTCATTAAGTATATAACACCATTCAGCAAGTATATAACACCATTCAGCAAGTATGTAACATCGTTCAGTATTCAGCAAATATATAACACCATTCAGTAAGTATATAACACCATTCAGCAAGTATATAACACCATTCAGCAAGTATATAACATCATTCAGTAAGTATATAAACCATTCAGCAAGTATATAACACCATTCAGCAAGTATATAACACCATTCATTGATTAAACATCTGATCGAAACATATTTTTTTTCTCTATATAAGTATAGCAATATGGTACTCATATTAAAGATAAAAAACGCTCATTATTATGGTGTAATTTAAAAAAAAAAGTTACATACAAAAAGTTATTGACGTTTAAAAAAGACGGGGGGAAGTTACATGTGAATTACTAATTTCTAGTGGGTTTAAAAGACTATATTGCCCCTAAATATTTCAAATCAGTCTAAATTAATGAAAATATTTTACAATTTGGTCTCTATTGATCTCAACCATTAGATCAAAAGATCTAATGACTGAGATTCTTTTTTACCCTTCTCATTTTAGGCCTTTTTTTACAATATCCTCTATATATATATATATATATATATATATATATACAAAATTTATTTTACTTACTTTTAATATATATGTTTTTATTTTAGGAATTGTTGTTTGGTAACCTAAAAGTTGAAAATTTAATTATTCATGTTTGAAAATTGAAAGTTGAATTTTCATAGGTGTTCGCTTTTTTTTACTTGCCCCATGTCTAAAATCAAGGATTTTAGGGGACAGAGCTGGTGACGTCCAATGGGGCTCACGCCTGCTAACAAAGTTGGTGTAAGACCATACGGTCTGGACATGAAAATCTGGCGTTGTGTGTGGGGCGGGGGATCTTCACCGGCATGGGGGGCAATTTAATTGATGATATGACGCGAGTCGATTGGTGGTTTTTGGTTGTTTAGTTTTTTTAAAGACTAGGTGGGGCCCTTTTCATGCCTAACACCACCCCGTACTCTTTTTTTACCACGCTCTCTTGTTTATGTGATAGTCACATGGGGTTTAACGCCCTCTTTTCATGCCCTTTCACACTGAATGATTTAATAATGGTGTATGAGGTATCAAAGGTAATCTAAAGAATTCCCCATTCCTTCATGGGAACCGTTGACTGACTTGTTGAAAAGTCTTCGGAATTTGAATACCAATTTCATATTTAACCCTCTGCAGCTTCCTATGAATAAGCCCATTGTTTTCTAACGAACAATAACTTGCCGTATAAAAATAAATGTGCAATCTGAACAACAAACACAAGATGAAGCAGGTGAATGATTCTACGTTGTGGTCATGGTGTCTAACTGGCCTGTTGGTGATGATGACCGCAGCCAGACCAGTAAGATCACAGCCCAGTGATAGAAATAGCACACTGTTTGCGGTTTACTGTAGTCAATACAAAGGAATGAACGAAGAATATTTGTCAAGAAACATTAACACCACACTTTCTAGCCTCCACCGCAAGCTAACCGTCAACCGTTATGCAACTGCACGCTCGTTGCTTAACGGGGACTCCGTTTGGGGTCTTGCTTCGTGCAGGGGCTATGTCTCCAATGCTGATTGTCTGGCTTGTTTCGACTATGCTGCTGTTCAGCTAAGAACCTGTGGGTTTGCCAATGGTGGCTATATATTTTATGATGACTGTGATATCAGGTGCATATTTTTTTTAGAATATTTTTCTTAATCTTGCTAGCTATTTCAGCTTCTGTTTTTGCTTGCCAGTTTTGCTAACACATAATTTTTAATTTTGATGCTAATTGAAATCGGTTTGACATAGGTATGAGAACTATAACTTCTATACTGAGGTTAAAGTTCGGACTGGCGAGCTTAGATGTAACAACGTATCATCATCGACCCAGCAAGCAGAGTTCAGAAAAACAGCGAATGGGTTGTTATCTGACCTTAGAATCGCGGTCCCAAAAACATCCAACTTCTATGCAGCCTCTATGAGGAGAATAGCTGGTGGTAATGCTACTGTGTATGCCATTGGGCAATGCAATCTAAACATAAGTCAAAGTGGTTGTGTCGAATGCATGGAATCCAGATATACTGCTCTAGGTGGTTGTCTTCCTAGTTCTTCGGGGCGGTCAATGGACAGAGGATGTTTTATGAAGTATTCTACGACTCCATTTTTCAGACAAGACCAGATAACTAATATCACACCTCTTCTTCGTGACGGTGAGACATAAAATTTTCTACATATTTTGTTTTTGGATATTAATGGATTTTGAATGTTTTGCATACTTATGCTTTACAGACAATTCAAGCAAGGAAGCCATAATTGGCGGAGTTGTTGGAGGGGTATGCTTTCTCTTGGTGGTTCTAGGATTTTTCTTATGGAGAGTCCGATCAAAACACTCAACTACTGGACAACTAGGTAAACGCGATATGCTTGAATTTCTATATATAATTGTTTTATATTTTTAACATACGCCACCAGATAACATATTTACAACCTCCTGACTGGTTTCTGTTTTTTGGTGGTTAGATAAGTCAACTGGATCAACCGTGTTGCTGCAAGGTCCAGTAAGATATGGCTATGATGATTTAAGAAGAGCTACAAATGATTTTAGTGATCAGAACAAACTTGGAGGAGGGGTGTTTGGTGAAGTATATAAGGTGCTATTACTAATGCTGAAATTATATATTACTAAGTAAAAAAACTGTAGCCAATGAGCTATAGCTCAATTGGCATTGGAGGGGAAGGGAAGATTTAGGTTTGAGGCCATAGGTGGCAAGTTCGAATACAATCCCAAATGGGTTTTACCGCAGTGGGCCTTGGGGCGACGGGTTTTCCCCGGAACTGGAGATGGTGGGCTTGGGCTACCCAGTGCTGTCTGCTGCTGCGGGCATATGGAGTCGTCTTGGCATTGGGTTACCTCGGGTAGCCAGGCTTTTATTTGTTGGCTATTAAAAAAAGTAAAAAATTGTAGGTGATGTATTTTCTAAAGAATAAACATAACATATTAACTTATAAGCATAATATGATGCAGGGCACTCTCAAGAATGGGGATAAAGTTGCAATTAAGAAGACAGTTATGACCTCTACTAGAGCAAAGATACACATGGATGAAGAACTGAAGATCATATGTAATGTCCATCACCGTCATATTCTACGCCTTGTTGGCTATTGTAGCAAAGGCCCCTACTTATTTCTTATCCATGAGTACATGGACAATGGTAGCCTTGACCAATTCCTTTATGGTAAGTGGCGACATCACACGAGTGATTCAAGTTTTACAATCTCTTTTTTTCGTAATATACATTTTACTGACAGGTGACAAATCTGGGAATCTAAGTTGGCGACAGAGGATTGAAATAATCTTTGGGACGGCAAAGGGTCTTGCATATCTACATGAACAGTACCATGTTACCATTATTCATAGGGATATAAAACCAAGCAACATTCTACTTGACAACGAACTTCAGCCCAAAATAGCCGATTTTGGGCTGATAAGACTACTGCCAGATGAGAAGACTCACCTCAGCACAAAAATGCCAGGATCATTGTATGTTTAGATTAATATATATCACTGGCTACTAATTATAAGTTCTAAATTTCTGATGGAATGGTATGAGTATGACCATTGACCAATAACATTTGTTAATCTTTCCAGTGAAAATGGTTATGTAGCACCAGAATATGCCATTCATGGGCAATTATCTGCGAAAGTAGATACATACAGCTTTGGTATAGTGGTACTAGAAATCATTAGTGGGAAGAGGTGTCACAATGTCAAAGATGAGGAATCAGTTAACCAAAGCCTTCTTGAATATGTAAGCATCCTAGATACTCGGGTTAATTCATCTAAACCAGTATATTTTGTCTATAGTTTATACTTTTACCTTCATCAATTCTCGTTAATTTTGCTTCTTTTAACGTGTTTGATAGGCATGGAATCTATACGATAGCGGCACACATTTGAGTTTAGTGGACAGCACACTAGACCCTAGTGAATATGGAGAAGAAGAAGCAAAGAAGATGATAGAGATAGCGTTAATGTGTACTCAGTCACCGGTTTCTGCAAGGCCTGCAATGTCTGAAGTAGTTACGCTTATAAGTGACAGATCACTAGACCAAATACCACCAGTAAGGTCTACCTTTCAAGAAGACGACGTGAAGATTCAAGTTGGTAAAACATTGACATCATTGTCCTCCAATGATACTGCCTCCACCGTTGAATTTTCTGCCCATTAAAATTTCATTTACATCACATTACATGTTTTAAAAATGTATAATAAGATCATTGTTATCTCTTTTGATTTCATTCCTATTTTCCTCCCAAACAAGGTCAAAACGAGTTGTTGATGTGTTGAATAAATCTCTTCACAACAATAAAGTTGTACATCTTCTTTGGCATATTCATACATCACAAAATGTATAGTGTGAACTTGCTGAAAATATGTGAAGGCTACTTATTCTAAGTCTATCAATCAAAATACCACACTCAAAAGCATTGATAAATTGTATCTAAGCATTGATATTTTTGTTCACTTGATCTCAAATTTTTAATATCTATAAATTTAAGTGGGGAGTTGTTTCATTTTACTTGAGTAGTTGAGTGAACCTTTTTGTATAAATTTATACACACTATATATTTTTTTACTTATAAAATTGAACTAATTTCGCATTTATAAGTGCTCACAACTGTTGGGTTGATAGGAATACCTATTGGCCAGGCTGATACAGTTTGTCCTATATATCAAATGGTCAAAACATCAAACTCATTAGCAATTTAAAAAATGGTATATGTAGCAATATATTGCATATCACATATACATGACAACTTGTTTTAAAAAAGCAAAAAACAATAAATAATTAGTAACGGAAAACAAAATCAATAAAAGCAAAGGTTTTAACTGAAAATCTAAAATCTTATGAACAAGGTTTAGCGATGAATATGATTATTCAGTAAGATTATGTAGACATAACACATATGTTTGTTCAACTAACTTCGGGCACCTATTAGGTAATATTGTTTGTTGGGCCTAGCCCAAGAAGTCCAACCTAGCCCAAGTTCAAAAAGAATTTAACTAGCAGTCTAGCATATAGCTAATTATCAACAACTCAAATTTCATTTGTGATCTAATACTGGATTTCGTTAATTTCTTGTATTTGTATCTCCATCTTTTAAAGACGTAATTGTGTCCTTTTAGTTCTTTTTCTCCGTAACCTACAAAATATTGAATATGCAATCAAACACATATAAAATGCACCGATGAGGAAGGCTTAATATTGGGATGGAAGTGGGCTTTGTAAAGGTCCTCGTAGTAAAATTTAAAAAAAAAAGATGGGGTCATTATTAAGAAAAAAGAATAAAAATGTTTTACACACTATTGAAGTGCTTTTGAGTTGAGGGTTCTTTCACCCCGTGTGATACTTAAAATTCTAATTCATTTAAACCAAGTCTCTAATACCCTGATCTTTTTTTTTTCTCAATAAATTATGTTTAGTGTATTTAGGTCATCACTTGCAAGTGAAATTAACGCATGAGCTTTCATGTTGATTAAATAAATATATCTTTCTTCATCCTCCGTATTAAATTAGTGCAATGTATAGTATATATCACGTACTATATGAGTAAAATGACAACTTGTTTTAACAAAGCCATAATTAATAATTTGGAATATAGTAAATTAGTAATGGAAAGCAAATTTAATAAAAGCAAAAGGTTTACCTGAAAATCTTACATTCTATGAACAATGATCTACTAAGAAATGACTAGTCAGCAAGTTCTTATCCAACCTGCAATCACGATGAAAATATGAAACTCTTTGAACAATAGACTGTGTAATGTGTTAGGGGTACGTATGTGGTTATGTTGTGCGATTTCAGACATGTGAAGTACTGTGAATTGATGATCGTCGCTAAATATTCAAAAGCCTAAATAGTCTAGATAGCTAGTGCAAGTAGGGTACCATATCAGAAAAAAAAACATGTGAGTAGGAGTATATATTTTATTTGATTATAAAAAGTAAACTTCAAAGTTTTGATTGAGGTTTGTTGATTTAAACTAAGTTGAACTAATATGCAATGAAATGAAGAAGCATGAAACACAACCGTTTGTTGAAATAACGCAGGAACCAATCACACCAAAACAACTACAAATGACACGCATATTGATTAATATACATCTTTTTTTTTTAAATACTAAACATAATTATAATTCAAGTAAGTGAAATCACAACAAACCATGTTTGATATAAATACCCGACTAGTTACATACACCTAACATATATTGTTTGATATATAAACTCCTCCAAATTGTCTTTTCTCTAAGTTAACTAGAGTGAAATTAACAGATGAATAATATATACTATAAAACGACAATACTTAAACAAGAAGAACCAAGCCGTAACCTACTCGTGATCACCAAAAATGAACTAATAAGAATTCAAAGATGTAGATTCTTCATCAACAAAATAATTAAATTCAATTATTTTTGCTATGTCTCGTCTGTTTGATCACCTTGCTCTCGAAGACTTGAACTGCTTTTTTGAGACTTTTATTTTACTTAATTTCTATTGGGCTTCCCATCTACTTAGGGCCCAACTATGTCCAGCAACCAATTCCTTTTTTTTCTCTATTTTGTATGGCCTAGCCCAAGAACTCCATCTTAGCCCAACTTAAAAAAAAATATAACTAGCATAGCTAATTAGCAGCTCAAATTTCATTTGTTCTTTTCAGAAATCAGAACTCAAGTTCTAGCTTCCGACCAATGTCCATCTATGGTAGTTTTTTTTAAATGTTCGATAAATATTCGGCCTAGCGTCCCGCAACACTGGCTGCGCATAAAACTAGTTTTAATACAAAATCATATTCTTTTATCAAGTAATAAAACTAGTTTTAATACAAAACCATCTTGTTTGATAAAACCGGAGTTGATCATTGTTTTTATTAGAGTCCCCATATTTTGACGTAACAGCGTCATTTTAGATCTTTTTCTTCTTTAACCTACATAAAGCATATCAAGATAATATATTTTAATATGACATCGATGCATTTAGTAAATAACAAATGTACAACTAAACGTATATAAATTGCATTGATAAAAAAATGTTCGAATACAAATATATGCCTACATCAATGTGCAATTTTGATTATATTGTGAAGTGTGAACGATGTGGGTTCGAATGATTGATTACCTTATTAGGGAATGACTCGTTGGTCGGTGCAATAGCGACGATGGATGAGAGAAGACTTGGCACTAATTTTCTTTTGAATGGAAATGGGCAATGGGCTTGGTAAAGCCGTAAAGGGCCTTTTGATCAAAATAGAATGGGGTCTATAATTTAAAAAAAAAAAATGTTTTACAATCAATTAGTCTACAACCAAGTCTTAACACCCTTTTTTTTATATCATTGATTTACGTTTACTCTATTTAGGATATGACATGCAAGTGAAATCACGAAAATAGCCAAATCAACGCCGTTATTTCCATTTTAGCCAGTGGACACCCCTCACCGAGTCGTTTCAGCAGGCTGAAATGGCACAAGATTTTTTTGTAACGGCCAGCCAACCGTTGATTGACACGAGTCCGACAAAGCCTGTAACGGCTTGAGAATCCTGCAGTCAACGCCACGTGTCCTACTAATGTTGAAAGATCTTAGCCAAGCCGTTACAATCGGCTCATGTTGAAAGATCTTAGCCGAGTTCCTTCAACGAGCCAAGCCGTGTTCTTAGGTTGTAGCCGAGCCGTTACCGTACACACATGGACCCCACTTCTGCCAGCCAAGCCGTTACAGCTGGCTCCGAGCCGTTTCGCCCCAATGTTTGTGCCGTCTCAACTGCTCTGAGCCAGTACAGCTGGCTCCGAGCCGGTACCGCTGGCTAATGCCGTTTCAACCTATACTTCGAGCCGAGTCAACGTGTTGTTCGAGCCGTTTGACCGTCTGTTCCCACTATATATTTACCCACTTGTTTTTTTTGTGTGCTTGTTAAACGAATCCCTCTACCACACTTAAATCTCATAGAAAATGTTACCCTGCTTTCTTCATTTCATTGTCATAGATGTTTTCGTGTATCAAAGGCAAGAAATATTTATGAAATCTCACGTATCTGTTAGTGTAAAAGACGTGTTCCTGGGCTTTAATTATCAAATTAGCTTTTGATATCGTTTCTCATATTGGAGTGTCTTTCTCTTCAGAAATTCCACCTCTACTTACCCAGTGAGTGTGGATGGAACTTTCGAGTTCAAAACGCATCTTTATCATTGCTACAAGCGTTTTGACTTGAATTCAAGAAGAAGAGTTTGAATCACTCCTAACTTTCAATTTGCTCTCGGGGAGGGACCGAGTCCTAAGCAGCAGTTTGGCGAAGTTATGTTGTTATCTGAAGACTGCTTGCTTGGAGACCGAGCTTTTTTCTCTACTAGCCGTTTCAGCGGTTTGGCGAAGTTATGTTTGTATTTTTACATGTTATATCTTTTATGTAATTTGTATTAAATAATAATAAAAGTTACTTGTTTGGGCTGTTTATGTGTTTGAGCTGTTCATTTTAAATAATTTTAAATTTGTTTGGCTGTTTATGTGTTTGGGCCGTTCACTTTTAATAATTTTAATTCTGTTTTGTGCTGTTATGTTTGGGCTGTTCACTTAACAAGTTAACGGAAAAAACTAAATAAATAAATTGAGAAATTCAACCGCCTTTTTTACCCACAAATAAAAAAATAAATAAACAAATTAAATACAGTTGCCGTTCCAAGTTCCCACTTAAAATCTATCCGTTGTCGTTCCAAGTTCCCACATTTACCCACTATATAAACAGCCTCACCACTCCATTTCACCACGCCGTCCCCACTCAAAAATCTACACCGTTTTCAACAGAAATCTTCTCCGACTCCGTCAACGACTCAGCTGAAAATGGCAACTTCTTGGACAGACGTTGAAGACATCGCTTTGTGCGAAGCATGGGAGGAGGCCATGACCGATCCTCCACGACGCGGACAGGGGGGGCTGTGGGTTCGGGTTCAACAGATTTTTGGGCAGCTTCGTGGTCCGGACCATTACCGGACCGTCGACGCCCTATCGTCCACGTTTCGTGTGGTGCGGTTGGAATGTGAGAGGTTTGACCGCTATTTCAAGAAGGTGGAGAGAGAAATGCCGGACCTTGTTGAGGACGATCAGAAGTAGGTGGCGCTGATCAACTACCGTCATGACGAGGTACATGAATTCAAGCATGTCTCGGAGTGGGAAGCTATTAGGATTTGGTTTTAGATTTTATTTTTTTTTATTATGTTTTGTTTACTTTTTTATGTTATGTTTTATGTTTAATATTTATGTTATTAATATAAAAAAAAATTTGTCTCCTTTAAAAAATTTTGTCTCCTATAAAAAATAACTTAAAAAAATATGTTATAAAATAAAGTCTACAAAACAAGCCGTTAATTTAAAACAGGCCCACTTATTACAAAACTGGCCCAAGTTTTAATTTTAGAAAACAGGTCCTGTTTGAGCCCAAACATTAGAAAATTAATATGTTTGGGCCGTCCATACAAAACAGGCCCACGTATTACAAAATAAAAGTGGCCCAAGTATTAGGAAAAAACGGGCCGTTGATGTTATAAAACAGGCCCAAGTTTTAGTTTTAGAAAATATTTTTTATAAAAGTGGCTCAAATATCACTAGAAATATAATTTAAAAAGTATAATGGGTCGTTCAATTAAAACGCAGTGGGCTGTTTGGGCCGAATATTTTTTATAAAACAGGCCCAAGTTTTATATATGTTTTGTAATAATTAATCTTTATAACGCAGTGGGCTGTTTGGGCCGTTAATTTAAAACGTTGTTGCCTGTTTGGGCCCAAACATTAGAAAATTAATCTGTTTGGGCCGTCCATACAAAACAGGTCCACGTATTACAAAATAAAAATGCCCCAAGTATTATGAAAAAAACGAGCCGTTCATGTTATAAAACAGGCCCAAGTTTTAGTTTTAGAAAATATTTTTTTTATAAAAGTGACCCAAGTATCACTAGAAATATAATTTAAAAAATATAATGGGTCGTTCATTTAAAACGCAGTGGGCTGTTTGGGCCGTTAATTTAAAACGGTGTTGCCTGTTTGGGCCCAAACATTAGAACATTAATCTGTTTGGGCCGTCCATACAAAACAGGCCCACGTATTACAAAATAAAAGTGGCCCAAGTATTGTATTAGGAAAAAACGGGCCGTTCATTTTATAAAATAGACCCAAGTTTTAGTTTTAGAAAATATTTTTTATAAAAGTGGCCCAAATATCACTAGAAATATAATTTAAAAAATATATATGTTTGGTCCGAATATTTTTTATAAAACAGGCCCAAGTTTTATATATGTTTTGTAATAATTAATCTTTTTGTTGTGTTTTGTCTGTTTTGGCCAAAATATGTTTATAAAAATTAATGTGTAAAAAGAGTTAAAAAACTAAAATCATGGTTCACATAGACAAACGGTTAAAAGTCATACATTTAGTTGCACGATACAACCTAAATATTACAAATTTATTTCATGAATTACAGATAAATTTTTAAAGTTTCAAAAACACTGAAAGGTGTTCAAAGTCCTCGTCGTAAAGTATTGCTTAGTCGAGCAGGGCCTCTTCAACGACCTCTTTTTCTTCCATGTTCGGATTAGTTTTTTTTAACATTTTTGCACCTTCCTAAAAAATGGTTACATTTAAAGCGTAGAAAAGAAAGACGAGTCATCAAAGCCTCAACACTTCGGAACGTCTCTTGTAGGTGAATGCAAAAATAGTTGAAAACCTACCCCAAGAAAGCAGTATCGGAAACTGAATAAGTGCCCAGATCACGAGCGGCAACGTACGAAACGACAGCAGCAATATCTTCCTCGTCGGTCCAAGAATCCATTTTTTTAGTGGGAACTTTGAGATGAGAATGGGGTTAAATGGGAGGAGTAATGTATGTATTTATAGCTTTGAAATGAGAATGGGGTTAAATGGGAGGATATAATATTTAATATTAAAACATATTAAAAAGAAGACTTTTTTTATTTAACAACATTAGGACGTGGGAAACACCGCCAAAAATACAGTTTATCAGCCATGAATCGTCTATATGATAAACATATTTATTTTACGTCTCCAGTAATGTTAATTGGTTTGTCCGTAACGAGATGCTCCATAAGCATACACAGATAGACAGCTTCATTGGCTACGATTGACCTCTTAGAAATCACGTAGTTATCGTTTAGCTCATGAGTTATGCAGCATTCTGGTTTGCCTGTCTTTTTCCAATATTGCAAATGCACCAGCAAACCAGTTAAATACACCCTAAGCTTCGTCAACCATGGAATAATAACTGCCCTAAATTTGTCTCCTCGTCCACAAAAGTTTTCAAACGGGTACAAAACTAATTCCTGGGATGCCAACTCTAATCGTACCAACATCCATTCGTTATTGTCAATCGACAGTGGAAAAAACACAAAATCCACGTCAAAAAAGGATGGAAATGGGTTTTCTTTACCATTTCCATAACCAACCACGCTCTTAGGAACGGATTGTAGTAATGTGTCATAGAATTGAGGTGGAAGAATTGTCCACCGCAAATTTAACGTGGGATCCCTTTGTAACTTTCTTCTTCTCCAAGCCATTAGTCGTCCAATCCATCCCTCAATATGCTGTTTAACGAATAATATATTAATACAAGTTACTTGTAATAAACAGTAAAAATACACATTTTGTTAATAAAAAAGTTCTAATGAAATTACCGTTGCTGTTAGGTAGCCATTACAGCGATAGCCTAATATAGTGCCCTAAATTTTTTTGTCCAACTCCACATAACGACTTAAAACAGCTGAATAACAGAACGGGGCATCCCCATTACTGTAAAATGTTGCAACATCTTTTGACCAATTCTCAGATTCGTCGTCTGGAATTGCCCATCTTCTGCCTCTGTTCGGGTGTAAGCTTTGACGATTAGTTACAAAGTTGTTTTCTTCCGGCACCTGCTGTAACACCCCGTGTTTCCGAAAGTCAAAGTCAAAGTCAAGATTGAAGTCAAAGGAAGAAAAGATCGCTAATTGCAATCTATCACTCTTTGCTCAACTACTGTTTTGACTTCTTTGACTGTAATTAGTCTATTATACGTTTACGTTAGTTGTATTATGTGGAGTAATTAATTACAATCGAAGTAATCGAATGTTTATCGCTACGAACCATTTTACGACTGTGAATGATAGGAAGTAACAATGCGATAAAGTCAATTAATCGATAATCGAACTAACACTTGGTTGTTCTGTTTGTTTGTCGTTTTATCGAGGTATTTTGAGAACGAGTCGAACCATAGAACCCTCGTTCTTACTTGGTTCCCCTGATCGGACAGGAATCACCCAAATCCGGCCGGTGAACTGTTTGGGATGGAGTTTAACGTTTACCCCGAAATCGGTGAACCTCGTGGGTAGAATCCGGATCTTGAGCCATGCAATCACCGGGATGGTTAGCAAGTCGGCACAAGCTCCGTTCCTATCGGTTTTGAAGACATTGAGTGTAAAAGAGTTGAAAGAAAGTTGGAAAACCATCTTTCAATCCTTTTCACCGTGTATATGTTTAGATCTATGAAAGATCTTTGTTTGTTTATGTGGAAATCGGCTAGATCCAAGTTATTCTAGGTGGATTGAGGCCAAAACATGAAGTTCTTCAAGAACCCATCATGACATCATCCTAGAACACTTGAATCTTGATGATTTCACGGTTAAAAGTTAAGATTTAAAAGATAGAAAGGTGTAGGAGTGCGTGTAGATCAAGAAAGTACAAGATTTAGGACGAAATCTTACCGGAATCGAGAGAAATCTGAGAAAGAGTGAGCTGAGCGTGCTGGTCGGACAGAGGTTTCCAAAAGTAGAAAGTTTGACAATGACAGGAGTATTTATAGGATGCCAAAAGAGGTAAAGGCTGGCCGATCGGTCGGTCAGCACGATCGGACAGCCTGTTCAATCGGATAGCAGTCCGATCGGCTGGCTGTTCGATTGGCTGGTATCCTGATCGTTCAGCTGCCTGATTCGAGTGTTTGGTGCGACGATTTCTGATATCTTGATTTCGATTGAGGACGATGCTAATACGATAGAGTTTCCTATTCAAATTACTTTTAATCCCAACTACTATATCTAACATACAAGCATCTATATCTCGCGCTGTCTCTTTTCCACCAATTATCATAATTCGATTTCGATTGAGTTCGATTGAGTTTCGATCGCGATTCGATTGATTACCACACATAACATAAAGTAAACATGCACAAGTAACACATAGGGCGCACACACACGTATAATAACACCAAAGTTGCATAATTCGAGTTTCGAGTTCGATGTTGATTAGATTAGTTCGATTATCGATTAATTGACTTTATCGCATTGTTACTTCCTAATTCACAGTCGTAAAACGGTTCGTAGCGATAAACATTCGATTACTTCGATTGTAATTAATTACTCCACATAATACAACTAACGTAAACGTATAATAGACTAATTACAGTCAAAGAAGTCAAAACAGTAGTTGAGCAAAGAGTGATAGATTGCAATTAGCGATCTTTTCTTCCTTTGACTTCAATCTTGACTTTGACTTTGACTTTCGGAAACACGGGGTGTTACAGCCTCCCCTTGTTTAGGGAATTTCATCCCGAAATTAGGCTGAAGCTGCACAACACCGTTAATCACGTTGGAGACTTTCTCTCTCTAGACTTTCACTTAAACAACCGCGAGTACTTTGCCTTCATGTCGCTTTCGAGTTCCCAAGTGAACTCCGCACCTCGTTTGCCTTCCCATCGGACTTTCACAATAGGAATGCGCGAGCGTCTGAGTTGCTTGGTTTAGCGGTCCATGATTTCGACAGGCTTCTCCACGAAGTGCAGTGTTTCGTTGATTTGAAGGTCGTCGAGAGGTATAATTAAATCATGCTCAGCCAGGCACTTTCGGAGGTTTGACACATGGAAAGTCGGGTGTACGTTACTAAGTTCCTCCGGTAGTTCGAGTCTGTAGGCGACTTTTCCGATCCTTTCCAGAATCTTAAAAGGTCCAACATATCGAGGCGCTAGTTTCCCTTTCTTGCCGAATCTGACCACACCCTTCCAAGGTGATATCTTTAGGAGTACGTAGTCGCCAACGTCAAATTCAAGGGGCTTGCGTCGTCTATCGGCATAACTTTTCTGTCTACTCCGAGCTTTCAACAAGTTGTCTTGAATTTGGAGGACTTTGTCAGTCGTTTCTTGCAATAGCTCAGGACCGGTTAATTGTGAGTGACCGATCTCGTGCCACACAATAGGCGATCGACATCTTCTTCCATATAAAGCCTCGAATGGTGCCATTTGTATGCTGGTATGATAACTGTTATTGTACGAGAATTCGACTAGTGGCAGGTATTTATTCCAATTACCACCGAAGTCTATGACACACGCACGGAGCATGCCTTCAAGAGTATGGATCGTTCTTTCAGTCTGTCCGTCGGTTTGAGGATGGAATGCAGTACCTAAGTTAAGCGTCGTACCAAGAGCTGCTTGAAACGTTTCCCACAATCGTGAAGTAAACTGGGCATCACGGTCAGAGATGATGTCACGAGGCGTACCATGATTACAAATGATCTCGTTGGTGTAGATGCGGGCTAATCGTTCTACCTTGTAGTCTTCCCGTATTGGCAAGAAGTGGGCTGATTTGGTCAAACGATCAACGACAACCCAAATGCTGTCGTGACCTGATGACGTGGGTGGAAGCTTTGTTATGAAATCCATAGCTATACTCTCTCACTTCCATATAGGGATTGGCGGTTGCTCGAGTAAGCAAGAGGGTCTTTGATGTTCAACTCTGACTCTTGCACAAGTCAGGCATCTTCCGACATAGAGAGTGATATCCCTTTTCATGCCCGGCCACCAGATCTTGTAGCAAAAATCTTGGTACATTTTATCGGCACCGGGATGAATAGAATATTGGGATTTGTGGGCTTCATCCATTAAAATCTTTCGCAATTTGGTCCGCTTAGGGATCCAAATTCGGTCTAGAAAATAGAAGATCCCATTCGATTTGCTTACAAGCTGAGCTCCATCGTGATAGATTCTCTCCTTCTTCAAGGTGCGTTCATTAAAACAAGCATGTTGGGCTTCGCGGATTAGGGTTTCGAGATCGTATTGGGCTTGGGTATTACGTATGCTGAGCAAATAACTCCGTCTGCTGAGCGTGTCGGCAACGACATTTGCTTTGCCTGGGTGATAACGAATCTCACATGTCACACCGCAACCGATGGCGGAAACATCGGGATGAGACGAAGTGTGTATAGATTGCTAGAGACGTCATAACACTATGTGACAATATTTAATTAAATTCAAATTTCATTGCAATACTAAATTGTCATACAAGATTCAAAAGAAATAACAACAATGTTTCATAGCATAACATAACAAACAAAAGATAGATTTATCTAGGTGTGTATCTAGTCCACCCTAAATCTTGTTTCGTCTTGCATATCATCTCAATAATTAACCTGCAACATGTATTAAAATAGAGTTCAATGCAAAAGCAAAGGCGAGTATACAAGTTTGACTACATAGCATAATAGAATAAAACTCATATCCAACATGTTACTAAGCGAATAAATTTACTAGCAATGCAATTTTTGGCGTACAATATGATCAAACCCATGAATACAACGCATAAAAATAGCCTAATCCCAATCGTTCAGCGGGGTGATAATGGTTAACTTAACAATACCCAATTAGAATAGCGGGCGGGGCGTTAATCCTATAGCGCTATAATTGTCAAGGTGGGCTAGCAAAGTTAATGAGCACATAACGTTCCAAATCGTTCATAGAGCATACAAGCATAGCAAATATTCATAATAGTTTCATGTCACGTTCATAGATAGAGTATGTTTCGTTTAAGCTTAAAAGTTGTTTTGAATAGGTATACATGTTGCATCCCAAAGTGTAAAGGGGAAAAAGGGATCGAGTATACTCACGGTTTACAAGTCTTGACTTGGAAGTTCCGAGAGTAAGTTTGGTGGATGATTTAGCTTGGAGCACCTAGTCCTTCTACACGAGGAAACGTAGGTGTGTGAGTTTGGCGTTTACGGAAGATTAAGAATATGGAAATAACTTAGTATAACAAAAGTATATGTGTATGTGAAAATAATCATCTTTTAGACTTTATAACCATCATATGACACTAGGTAACCAATATGGTTATTTAATGTTTTTTCATGGGTAGTGAACCCATTAGAATCATATTAAGGTTTAGGTCTTGGATGATATTCTACTTCTTTAACATGTAAACACAAGTTTAACATCAAAGGTTCGAACGAGTATGTGCTTATACTTAGGCTAAATATTACATATTATTTAGGTCCAATATTTCAAGTAGGAGGTAGAAGATTAAATCTCCATTTAGGTACCTCTAGTTACAAGGATGTCATGTATGGGGTAGGAAGACTAAGCTTCCATTTAGGCACCCCTTTGATGTTCACCACTTCACTTGATGTAAAGACAACCAAGGAGGGTCACGAACTAAGGTTTATACAAGTATGTAAATGAACTAAGCTAAGAGAAATCATCAAATCATGTGAGGATTGTATGTTTGGACAACCCAAGTTGTTCCATAATCATTCATGTATCAAAGTCTAAGTTTGACATGACTTGTGGGTTAAAACCCCAATCAAAACACCAAGTTTATGAGGTTTAATCCTCTGATTTTAAGTGTCTCAACCATGTTTTTAAGCTTACCCAACCATAAGAGAGGTTGTAAGCATTAGGACATTGGTGTGAGATGTGTTAGACACAAGTTGGATAAGAAATAACAAGTTGTTGAATAATAATAAATAAAACAGAAAGTTCCAGTCCATTTTAGGGCAAATCCAAGCATGATTCTTCCAAGGAAAAACCAAGGATTCAAACCCAAGGACATAACAAAGAAATAGGAAGAAGAACCAAGTGATTTGGTTGAGAAATGAGCAAGTTACACTCACTTTTGTAAGTCTTCACGAATCTGTCCAAAACTCAGATTCTCAGCTGATTAGAGAGTAGTTTAGTGAAGATTTAGGAGTTGTGAAAGTGTCAAATGGGTTGGAGAAGGTGGGTATTTATAATGGAAGAGTTAGAAGGTGATTGGAGGTGATTAGAGGTGGATTAAAGGTGATTGGGTGGATTAGATTAATGGGATTTCGTGCATGCAGCTCAAGGAAACACACATTCTGCCGAAACAAGGGGCTCACGTGACGTCTAGGGCCTTGGCGTCACGCGGCGCCTCACTCCTGATATGTTTCATTTTGTTGCACTTTGGTCCCTGTAGTTTCTGTTTGATCCTTTTAGGTGCTAACTTGAGAGTTTAGGGACTTGTTTTGATATAAAAGCATAGTATAAGGTGAAATCAAGTAAGACGGTCAAAATCAAAGTATAATTAGGCGTATAAATGTCATAACCAAGTATCGTTCTCGTTCAAAACACGTTCAATGCATAAGTTTAGTTTAATTACAAGTTTAGCACATAGTTTCCAAGAATAACGTTCAAGCACAATTTGATTCACTAATCGATCATACGAGCATAATTAGAGTGCGTACAACAATAATGTAACAAAATACAAGTTTCATTAATGATCCAAGTCTCGGTTTGATAATGATTACAATGAAAGGAAACGATTACAAGAATACAAGGTTTCCAAAAATAGAATTACGAACAGAACTTTCTATAAATGGAAAGTACAAAAGAGCCGGGCGTTACAGTCTCCCCTCCTTTAGGAAATTTCGTCCCGAAATTTAGGAAGACGTAGGGAAAAGATGAGGATACTTTGACTTCATATCCTTTTTGAGTTCCCAAGTAAATTCGGCGCCACGTTTTCCTTCCCATCTAACCTTGACGATAGGAATCTTACTGCGCCTTAGTAACTTGACTTGCTGGTCCACGATTTCTACCGGTTTTTCCACGAAATGCATAGTATCGTTGATTTGAAGATCTTCGAGAGGAACTTGAAGTCCTTCATCAGCGAGACATTTCTTTAGGTTAGAGACGTGGAACGTTGGATGAACATTGCTGAGCTCTTGAGGTAAGTCGAGTCGATAAGCCACCTTACCAATCCTTTCGAGTATCTTGAAAGGACCAACATAGCGAGGGGCAAGTTTTCCCTTTTTACCAAAACGAACCACTCCTTTCCAAGGAGACACCTTGAGTAGGACATGGTCCCCAACGTTGAATTCCATAGGTTTGCGTCCCTTGTCTGCGTAGCTCTTTTGACGATTTCGAGCCTTGAGTAGATTGTCACGGATTTGGAGGATCTTATCTGTGACACTCTAGGTTTTTCCGAATGAACACCTTGTAATATTTTGTGTATATAAAGGTTATTAAATGAAAACGTGATCTTTATTTGCATAATGTGTGTTGTATGTACGTATTATATATATATTTATGAGAGCCGAGACCACGACCCGAGACCATGACTCGCAACCACCCGGTTGCGAGTGGGCCACTCGGTCTCGAGTGGGCCTTTGGGCCGTAACCGGTTTGGGCCGAAACCCCAAGCCCAACTCAAAGACCCCTTGTATATAAATCCCAACCTTTTCCCCCACTTGCTTCATTTTGTTGCACAAACACATCCACACTTCTCCTATTCTCTCTCACTAGTAAACCTTCAACAACAACCCATTCTCTTCTTCCTCTTTCGGTTCAAGCTTGGATCTCGGACAAGAAAACTCGGACAAGTTCATCACCACTAACTCGGACACTCCATCTTCTCGGTTCTTTTCCTTGTTTACGGCTTCTTCTTCTCAAACCGGTTAGTGTTCTATTTTGTGTGTAGAAATTATGTGTGATAAATGAACTAGAAAATGCTTGGTTAGAAACAAAATGCATGATTCTTAGGTTGATTTGTAAAGCTTGACAATATGTGGTAACATGTTTAAAAATGGTTAGAAAATGGTAGTCTAAGAGTATTCATGGCTAACCAATCTATGCTTCATTGTTCTTGCAAAATGATGTTGTTAAATATGAGATTTCGGCTACAAACATGTATGTTTCTTGTTCTTGCATGATGATCTTGCTAGAAATATGTGATTTTCGGTTCAAAAATATAAGATTTTGTTAATATGAAAACCCTAGAAATGATGAACATAGGATGAACTTGTTGAATATGACTTGAAGATTCAAAAATGGCTAAGTTTGATCTATTTTTACTAATAGTCAGATTAGGCAAAGTTGTTAGTTAAACCTCATTGGCTGTTTCCCGATTTGGGCCTGAATACATGGTACAAATTGGACTGATACATCTGCATCATCACGTGTACATGAAAGGGACAACATTCCGACTCGCAACCGCACCGTTGCGACTCGCAACCAAGGCATGACAACTCGAGACCACGTAGTTGCGACTCGCAACCATAGCATGACAACTCGAAACACACGATTGCGACTCGAGACTACGACGGTTGCGACTCGCAACCACAGCGTAATGACTCGAGACCACGCGGTTGCGACTCGCAACCACAACGTGACAAGCCGAGACCTCCTGGTTGCGACTCGAGACCGCCTGGTTGCGAGTGGGCTGTCCATTTTGGTTATTGGGCCGATATGTGTAATATGGGCTATCTGTTGACTGGACTATGTGTTACTATGTGATTTCGTAAATGATAAGGCCGGCCCAGTAACCCACTGTTTACTTGTATGCATGATACGTGTTAGTTATGTGTAAGTTTTTACGTGAATGCTTGTACACCAAACCTGACCTATACCGGTAACCATGTTAGGACGTGGTGACCAACGTATTTGACAAGTGACCTAATCTGCCGAGCAACCCAAGGTGAGTTCACACACTAAAAGCATGCGTCCCGCAGAGGGACACGAACAAACTACCAATTTTGGGAAAAAACACTTGTGACCCATTACTCCGGGGGAAACAGAATGGGTAATTACTATCTCCGGGGGAGATACGTGTGGATATTATTTATAAATCACAACTAGCCAGACTAAACGAAACTCTATCACCTTAAGTCCCTGCTTACTGTACCGATTAATCGCCGGGGGCGGACGGGTTATTAGTTGATAGCGCTATTAGGTTTGACAACCTCACACCGTGACCGGGGGAGATCGGGCGTGAACTAGTAGACCTTGCAACATGGTCAATGACGATAGACATTGACTCGGGGCACGAATATTTATATTCCGTCAACAGTTTCGGTATCAACAGTTTAGTGAGCTTACAGATGGGGTAGCTCCCCACAACGTGATTATAAATGCTTTATCTAAACAACTTAAGTTTTTGGTAAACTAAAACTGGACAACTAGTGAACTCACTCAGCATTATTGTTGACCCCTTACTGCATGCTTTGCAGGTAACCAGTGACTCAGGAGCTGCTGCTTGGGGATGTGTAGTGTTCGTCAAACCCGTGTGTTGGGTTAATTATTTTCAACTAAGAACTACCTTTTAAACTACTTTGGTTTATGCTTCCGCTGTTTTGTTAAACTAATTACCGAACCTAAACTCTGATGTTGCTAATTACTTCGGATATTAAATATTTCTACTATTAATTAAATGCTCAGTATAATTGGTGGCTGGATCCTGGTCAGTCACGCCTTCAAAGCGGGTGTTATCCGCAGGTGGATTTTGGGGGTGTGACAGATTGGTATCAGAGCCATTGGTTATAGTGAACTTGGTTTTAAAAAGGGGAAAAATCTTTTTGGAGAAAACCAGACTATAACCTGTGACTCGCGACGACACTACACTCCAAGTGCAAGGCTCGACACATTTGACCTCATAGCTCGGACCAGTGTTTACTTGTTTGCTTACCTTATGTTTCCTGTTATGCTATACGTATTAGTGTGCCTAAATTAGATAGATACACCTCTCACTTCTATCTCATTCTCGCTACATTACGACATCACACTCATACTGTGTTTTCTGGTTATGAAGACAATGAGTGGACGCGGAAGAGGAAACATCAACATGACACAGGCTCAGTTCACTAACCTGCTCAACACAGTGGCTGCAGCTTTCGCAGCTCACCCTATAGGTAAGCTCGTTGTTTTAGGATGTTTAGATCCTACCGCCACATCGTCTTTTCGCCTCTAAGCCTATACGCTTCGCTTCTCACGCACAGGTCAGCATGCACCTGCGCAACCACCCGTGTGTACTTTCAAAACTTTCATGGATTGCAAGCCTCTCCCTTTCAACGGCACTGAGGGTGCCATAGGTCTTCTGCACTGGATTGAGAAAGTTGAAGCTGTCTTTGCTGTCTGTGAGTGTCCCCCTGCAAATTGGGTGAAGTTTGCTACTGCTACACTTGAAGGAAACGCGCTTTCTTGGTGGAAGGCGCAAATTCAGATGTTTGGGTTGGAAACTGCTAATGCTACTGCGTGGGAGGATTTTAAGGACATGATTAAGGAGGAATACTGTCACCGGGATGATATCCACAAACTGGAGAACGAGTACTATGCGCTTAAGATGGTTGGGTCAGAGATTGAGACCTACACCAAACTGTCCAATGACTATGCTGCTCTTTGCCCAAACATGTCTCGACCTATGTATCGAAGGATCGAACTGTACATCAAGGGTTTGGCTCCAGAAATTCGAAGCCATGTAACTTCAGCCAACCACACTACCATTCAGCCGATCGTTCGACTTGCTCACAAACTTACTGATCAGGCCGTAGAAGAGGGCAGGTTGCCCAAAAGGATCAGTGCTACTGTCGGAACTTCTAGTGACAACAAGCGTAAGTGGGAAGGAAATCAAAGCAAGGATGCTAACCCCACTCAGGCCCCAGCACAGCAAAGGAAAACCGAAAGCAACAAGGGCACTCAACAACAGGGTGGCTATCGCGGTAACCACCCCAAGTGCAACAAGTGCAATCGACATCACAGTGGGCCGTGTGGGAAAGGTCAGTGTCAGCGATGTAACAGAATGGGGCATGAGGCCAAGGACTGTAGGAGTCCACGTCCCGTGGGGCAGAACCAGCAGCAACAACATCACGGGAATGCCAAGGGTTGTTTCCAGTGTGGAGCTGAGGGGCACTATAAGAAGAATTGCCCTGAACTAAACCAGAACCGCAACAACAATCAGGGAGCTGGAAACAACGATCAGAACAACAATGCTGGGAATGGTGCTAGAGGAAGGGCTTTTGTGATTGGAGCTGGGGAAGCAAGGAATGACCCCAATGTCGTGGCGGGTAAGTTCCTACTCGATGATCGTTATGTTTCTGTATTATTTGATTCCGGTGCCGATGCTAGTTATGTATCCCTACGTATTAGTAAGAAGCTTAAGTGTCCGCTTTCGTTACTAAGTTCGCACCATATCGTCGAGATAGCTAATGGTAGGAACATCGAGGCCTCACATGTTATCAAAGGCTGCAAACTAGAGTTGTCTGGTCAGATATTTAGTATCGATCTTTTCCCTGTTACTCTTGGAAGCTTCGACGTCGTTATTGGTATGGATTGGTTATCCAAGCATCGCGCTGAGATCCTCTGTCAGGAGAAAGCAGTTCGTATTCCCCGTCGTTCTGGCAAACCCCTCATTGTACAAGGTGGCAAAGGCGGAGAAATCTCCGGCGTTATCTCTTTCTTGAAGGCCCAGAAGTGTTTACGAAAAGGGCACACCGCTATCTTAGCACTTGTCACCAACACGCAGGAAAAGGAAAAGAGGATTGAAGACTTTCCAGTAGTGCGTGACTACCCCGAGGTATTTCCTGAGGAATTACCTGGACTCCCTCCCCATCGTCAGGTCGAATTCCAAATCGAGCTAGCTCCCGGGGCAGCGCCTATAGCTCGTGCGCCTTATCGACTAGCCCCCGCAGAATTGAAGGAACTCTCTACTCAACTACAGGAACTATTGGATAAAGGGTTTATCCGCCCTAGTTCATCACCCTGGGGAGCACCGGTACTCTTTGTCAAGAAGAAGGATGGCACGTTCCGAATGTGCATTGACTATCGTGAGCTGAACAAGGTTACCATCAAGAATCGTTACCCTCTCCCGCGAATCGACGACCTATTCGATCAGCTGCAAGGATCGAGCTACTATTCTAAGGTTGACCTGCGATCAGGCTACCATCAGTTAAGGGTCCGTAATGAAGACATCTCCAAAACTGCATTCAGAACTCGTTATGGTCATTATGAATTCCTCGTTATGCCCTTTGGAATGACCAACGCGCCCGCGGTATTCATGGATCTCATGAACAGAGTGTGCAAACCCTACCTCGACAAGTTTGTGATCGTGTTTATAGACGACATCCTGATCTACTCGAAAAGTCAGGAAGAGCATGAACAGCACCTACGCCTTATCCTCGAACTCCTTCGCAATGAGCAACTGTATGCCAAGTTCTCGAAATGCGACTTCTGGCTTCGGGAGGTCCATTTCCTTGGGCACGTGGTTAACAAGGATGGAATCCACGTCGACCCAGCTAAAATCGACTCTATAAAGAATTGGCCTACCCCTAAGACTCCGACCGAAGTCCGCCAATTCTTGGGACTAGCAGGATACTATCGAAGATTTATCATGGGATTCTCAAAGATCGCTCAGCCTCTCACGGCTCTTACTCAGAAGGGTATGGTTTACAAATGGGGTGAAGCTCAGGAAACCGCGTTTCAGAAACTAAAGGATAGTCTCTGTAGTGCTCCTATTCTCTCGTTGCCTGAAGGCACTGACGACTTTGTGGTTTACTGCGATGCGTCTATTCATGGACTCGGTTGCGTGTTGATGCAACGCGAGAAAGTTATTGCTTACGCCTCTCGCCAACTTAAGACGCACGAAAGGAACTACACGACGCATGACTTGGAACTAGGAGCAGTGATCTTTGCGCTTAAGATATGGAGACATTACCTGTACGGTACCAAGTGCACCATTTACACCGATCACAGGAGTCTCGAGCATATCTTCAAGCAAAAGGAATTAAACATGCGACAACGTCGATGGGTCGAACTCCTGAATGATTATGAATGCGCCATCAAGTACCATCCGGGCAAGGCCAATGTCGTGGCAGACGCCCTCAGCCGAAAGGACACTATACCAAAGCGCGTGCGAGCATTGCAACTTACTATCCAGTCTAACCTCCCTACCCAGATTCGAAATGCTCAGACTGAAGCTCTGAAACCGGAAAACATCAGGGCTGAATCGTTGCGAGGATCGAGACAACGACTAGAGCAAAAAGAAGACGGCGCCTACTACGTGGCAGGGCGCATTTGGGTCCCACTATACGGAGATCTACGAGAGCTTGTGATGGACGAAGCCCATAAGTCTCGTTATTCAGTACATCCTGGTTCAGATAAGATGTACCACGACTTAAGGACCACTTACTGGTGGCCTGGCATGAAAGCCCACATAGCAGCCTACGTTGGCAAATGTTTGACCTGCGCAAGAGTCAAGATCGAGTATCAGAAACCAGCAGGCCTACTCCAGCAACCGGAAATCCCGAAGTGGAAATGGGAGCAAATTTCCATGGATTTTGTTACGGGGCTACCTAGATCTCAACGCGGGAATGATACTATTTGGGTGATAGTAGATCGATTGACCAAGTCCGCGCACTTTCTGGCCATTAAGGAAACAGACAAGTTCTCTACCTTAGCAGAAATCTATTTAAAGGAAGTAGTCTCCAGGCACGGGGTGCCAACTTCTATTATTTCCGACCGAGACGCTCGTTTTACTTCCGAGTTGTGGCAAGCTATGCACAAATCCTTTGGCTCACGTTTGGACATGAGCACCGCTTACCACCCACAAACGGATGGGCAGTCTGAACGCACCATCCAAACCCTGGAAGACATGCTTAGAGCATGTGTGATCGATTTTGGCAAGAACTGGGAGAAGCATCTACCGCTGGTGGAATTCTCCTACAATAACAGCTACCACACTAGCATTCAGGCGGCACCTTTTGAGGCATTGTACGGTCGTAAATGCCGATCACCTCTCTGCTGGGCGGAAATCGGTGATAGTCAACTCACAGGCCCAGAACTGGTGGTAGATACAACGGAAAAGATTTCACAGATAAGGCAACGCATGGCGGCAGCTCGTGACCGTCAGAAAAGCTACGCTGACAAGCGTAGGAAACCGCTAGAATTCCAGGTCGGGGACCGGGTTCTACTTAAAGTCTCACCCTGGAAGGGTGTGGTTCGTTTCGGTAAACGAGGCAAGCTGAATCCACGATATGTCGGACCATTCGAAATTACCGAGAAAATCGGTAAGGTGGCTTATAGATTGAACCTGCCTGCAGAGCTGAGTGCAGTACACAATGTCTTTCACGTGTCTAATCTGAAGAAGTGTCTGTCAGATGAAACACTCATAATTCCTTTCAAGGAACTCACTATTGATGAACAGCTACACTTTACTGAGGAACCGATTGAGATCACGGATCGAGAGATCAAAACCCTCAAACGTAGCCAGATACCTCTCGTGCGCGTTCGTTGGAACTCACGACGCGGCCCAGAGTTTACCTGGGAGCGGGAAGACCAGATGAAGTCTAAGTATCCCCAGTTGTTCCCAAACGAAACCCCCAGCACTGAAGCTACAACTGAATTTCGGGACGAAATTCCAAACTAACGGGGGATGATGTGACACCCCGTTGAAACACTCTAGCTTGACAGTGGCTGCTTTAACTTTCGGGACGAAAGTTCTTAAAACTTGGGGATAATGTGACACTCTAGGTTTTTCCGAACGAACACCTTGTAATATTTTGTGTATATAAAGGTTATTAAATGAAAACGTGATCTTTATTTGCATAATGTGTGTTGTATGTACGTATTATATATATATATTTATGAGAGCCGAGACCACGACCCGAGACCATGACTCGCAACCACCCGGTTGCGAGTGGGCCACTCGGTCTCGAGTGGGCCTTTGGGCCGTAACCGGTTTGGGCCGAAACCCCAAGCCCAACTCAAAGACCCCTTGTATATAAATCCCAACCTTTTCCCCCACTTGCTTCATTTTGTTGCACAAACACATCCACACTTCTCCTATTCTCTCTCACTAGTAAACCTTCAACAACAACCCATTCTCTTCTTCCTCTTTCGGTTCAAGCTTGGATCTCGGACAAGAAAACTCGGACAAGTTCATCACCACTAACTCGGACACTCCATCTTCTCGGTTCTTTTCCTTGTTTACGGCTTCTTCTTCTCAAACCGGTTAGTGTTCTATTTTGTGTGTAGAAATTATGTGTGATAAATGAACTAGAAAATGCTTGGTTAGAAACAAAATGCATGATTCTTAGGTTGATTTGTAAAGCTTGACAATATGTGGTAACATGTTTAAAAATGGTTAGAAAATGGTAGTCTAAGAGTATTCATGGCTAACCAATCTATGCTTCATTGTTCTTGCAAAATGATGTTGTTAAATATGAGATTTCGGCTACAAACATGTATGTTTCTTGTTCTTGCATGATGATCTTGCTAGAAATATGTGATTTTCGGTTCAAAAATATAAGATTTTGTTAATATGAAAACCCTAGAAATGATGAACATAGGATGAACTTGTTGAATATGACTTGAAGATTCAAAAATGGCTAAGTTTGATCTATTTTTACTAATAGTCAGATTAGGCAAAGTTGTTAGTTAAACCTCATTGGCTGTTTCCCGATTTGGGCCTGAATACATGGTACAAATTGGACTGATACATCTGCATCATCACGTGTACATGAAAGGGACAGCATTCCGACTCGCAACCGCACCGTTGCGACTCGCAACCAAGGCATGACAACTCGAGACCACGTAGTTGCGACTCGCAACCATAGCATGACAACTCGAAACACACGATTGCGACTCGAGACTACGACGGTTGCAACTCGCAACCACAGCGTAATGACTCGAGACCACGCGGTTGCGACTCGCAACCACAACGTGACAAGCCGAGACCTCCTGGTTGCGACTCGAGACCGCCTGGTTGCGAGTGGGCTGTCCATTTTGGTTATTGGGCCGATATGTGTAATATGGGCTATCTGTTGACTGGACTATGTGTTACTATGTGATTTCGTAAATGATAAGGCCGGCCCAGTAACCCACTGTTTACTTGTATGCATGATACGTGTTAGTTATGTGTAAGTTTTTACGTGAATGCTTGTACACCAAACCTGACCTATACCGGTAACCATGTTAGGACGTGGTGACCAACGTATTTGACAAGTGACCTAATCTGCCGAGCAACCCAAAGTGAGTTCACACACTAAAAGCATGCGTCCCGCGGAGGGACACGAACAAACTACCAATTTTGGGAAAAACACTTGTGACCCATTACTCCGGGGGAAACAGAATGGGTAATTACTATCTCCGGGGGAGATACGTGTGGATATTATTTATAAATCACAACTAGCCAGACTAAACGAAACTCTATCACCTTAAGTCCCTGCTTACAGTACCGATTAATCGCCGGGGGCGAACGGGTTATTAGTTGATAGCGCTATTAGGTTTGACAACCTCACACCGTGACCGGGGGAGATCGGGCGTGAACTAGTAGACCTTGCAACATGGTCAATGACGATAGACATTGACTCGGGGCACGAATATTTATATTCCGTCAACAGTTTCGGTATCAATAGTTTAGTGAGCTTACAGATGGGGTAGCTCCCCACAACGTGATTATAAATGCTTTATCTAAACAACTTAAGTTTTTGGTAAACTAAAACTGGACAACTAGTGAACTCACTCAGCATTATTGTTGACCCCTTACTGCATGCTTTGCAGGTAACCAGTGACTCAGGAGCTGCTGCTTGGGGATGTGTAGTGTTCGTCAAACCCGTGTGTTGGGTTAATTATTTTCAACTAAGAACTACCTTTTAAACTACTTTGGTTTATGCTTCCGCTGTTTTGTTAAACTAATTACCGAACCTAAACTCTGATGTTGCTAATTACTTCGGATATTAAATATTTCTACTATTAATTAAATGCTCAGTATAATTGGTGGCTGGATCCTGGTCAGTCACGCCTTCAAAGCGGGTGTTATCCGCAGGTGGATTTTGGGGGTGTGACATTATCCGTTGCTTCTTGTATGATCTCAGGGCCAGTAAAATGTTTGTCACCAATCTCGTGCCAGCTTAAAGGAGATCGGCATTTGCGACCATACAATGCCTCGAAAGGAGCCATTTGAATACTGGAGTGGTAGCTATTGTTATACGAGAACTCGATCAAAGGTAAATGCACATCCCAACTACCACCAAAGTCGATGACACAAGAACGGAGCATGTCCTCTAGGGTTTGGATAGTACGTTCAGTCTGTCCATCCGTTTGAGGATGAAAAGCCGTACTAAGATTCAAATGAGTACCCATAGCGGACTAAAAAGTTTGCCAGAGACGCGAAGTGAATCGACCATCACGATCAGAAATGATGTCGAGAGGAACACCATGATGGCGTATGACTTCATTGGTATAGACACGAGCAAGTCGTTCAACCTTGAAATCTTCGCGAATGGGAATGAATTGTGCGGACTTAGTCAACCGATCAATGACTACCCAAATGCTGTCGTAACCAGAAGGTGTACGCGGGAGTTTAGTTATGAAGTCCATAGCAATGCTATCCCATTTCCACACGGGGATTTCAGGTTGTTCGAGTAGACCAGAAGGTCGTTGGTGCTCGGCTTTGACTTTCGAACAGGTAAGACACTTGGAAACGTACACAGCAATGTCTCTCTTCATACCAGGCCACCAATAGGATGCACGTAGATTATGGTACATCTTGTCAGCGCCAGGGTGGATTGAGTACCTAGATTTGTGTGCTTCGTTCATGATAAGGTCACGAAGATTGTCACGATCTGGTATCCAGACGCGATCGCAACAATAGAGGAGACCATCAGGTTTTGAAACGAGTTGACTTTCAGATGCTCCACGTATTTCTACAGCCATGGAACCTTCATTGATAGAGGAGTACTGCGCTTCACGAATGCGATTGTGAAGATCGCTCGAGAAATGAAAACAACGAATGACATCTACATGAGCCTTACGACTAAGTGCATCGGCCACGACATTCGCCTTACCAGGATGGAAGCGAATCTCGCAGTCGTAGTCGTTGAGTAATTCCACCCAACGTCGCTGTCGCATGTTGAGTTCTTTTTGGTCAAAGATGTGTTGTAGGCTCTTATGGTCAGTGAAAACCACACACTTAGTACCATATAGGTAGTGTCGCCAAATCTTTAACGCAAAAACAACTGCTCCAAGCTCGAGGTCGTGGGTAGTATAATTCTTCTCATGTATTTTGAGTTGACGAGAGGCGTAAGCGATGACTTTGTCTCGTTGCATGAGCACACAACCAAGACCACGATTTGAGGCATCACAATACACCACGAAATCGTCATTCCCATCAGGAAGAGCGAGAATAGGAGCGTTGCAAAGCAAGTCCTTGAGAGTTTGAAAGGATTCCTCTTGCTCAGGACCCCAAGCAAAAGGTTTCTCTTTTTGAGTCAACGAGGTGAGAGGAACGGCGATTTTTGAAAAATTCGAGATGAATCGACGGTAATAACCCGCAATCCTAAGAAAGAACGGATTTCAAAAGGAGATTTAGGCACGGTCCAGTTCTTCACGGCTTCGATTTTTGAAGGGTCGACATGGATTCCTTTTTCACTAACAACGTGCCCAAGGAATTGAACTTCTTTGATCCAAAACTCGCATTTAGAAAACTTAGCATATAAACGTTCAACACGCAAAAGTTCAAGTATAAGGCGAAGATGACGCTCGTGATCGGCTCGAGATTTAGAATAAATGAGAATATCATCAATGAAGACGATCACGAAGCGATCCAAGTAAGGCTTACAAATACGATTCATGAGATCCATGAACACAGCGGGTGCGTTGGTCAAGCCAAAGGGCATAACCACGAACTCGTAATGTCCATAGCGAGTGCGAAAAGCGGTTTTGGGAACGTCCTCTTCGAGGACTCGAAGTTGATGATAACCAGAACGAAGATCGATTTTGGAGAAACAGGTAGCGCCTTGAAGTTGATCAAAGAGGTCGTCGATACGCGGAAGAGGATAACGATTCTTAACGGTGAGTTTGTTGAGCTCACGATAGTCGATACACATGCGGAAAGAACCATCTTTCTTTTTAACGAAGAGCACAGGAGCACCCCAAGGAGAGGTACTTGGACGAATGAAACCCTTATCGAGGAGTTCTTGAAGCTGAGAAGACAATTCTTGCATCTCGGAAGGTGCAAGACGATAAGGAGCCTTGGCAACAGGAGTCGCACCAGGTACGAGGTCAATACGAAAATCAACAGATCGAGGAGGAGGAGGACCGGGCAGTTCTTCAGGAAAGACGTCAGAGAAATCGCGCACCACCGGAACATCACTTAAACTTTTTCCCTTGCCTTTTTCTTCCACAACGTGGGCTAAAAAGGCAAAGTACTGTTTGCGTAAGTACTTGTTCGCTTGGGTGCAGGACATCAACTTTAGTCCCCTTGAAGGTCGGTCTCCATAAACGTGCAAAACGTCACCAGATGGAAGAGGTAAGCGAACGAATTTCTCGTGACAAGCGATTTCAGCATGATTCTTTTGGAGCCAATCCATGCCTATGATGACGTCGAAACTACCCAATTGCATGGGTATGAGATCAATAGAGAAAGCATGCTCGTTAAGAGTAAGACGACAATCGAGGAGAATGGAATCGACTAAGATGGACTTGCCATTGGCGACTTCAACGGAAAACGACTTAGGTAGCTTAGAGCGTGTGCAATTTAACAATGATTCGAATTCTAAGGACACAAAGCTTTTGTCCGCACCAGTATCAAATAGTATCGAAGCATAAAGATGGTTAACTAGAAACGTACCATTAACGACATCATTGTCGTTGCGTGCTTGATTCGCGTTTAGGTTGAAGGCGCGTCCACGAGGAGGTTGCTGCTGCTCTTGGATCCATTGAGGGCATTGGGGATGAAGATGATTAACATCCCCACATTTGAAACATGCCCTAGGTGGTCTTGCGTTCTGAGGAGCAGGTGCAGCTTGTGGCGCTTGCTGAGCTTGTGGTGCTTGCTGAGCTTGTGGTGCTTGTTGTTGTTGGTATCGACAAAAGGCGGTGTCGTGTCCATAACGGTTACAATTGCCACAATGGCGGCACCTAGCATTGACGGGATGATGGTAGTTACAAGTGGCACACTTGGGGTGAATCCCAGTGTACGACCTTTGGGCGTTATCAAGAGCAACAGGGTTTGGGTTAACAGGTGGCACAATCGCGTTACAAACGGGGTTGGATTGCTTTCGCTTCTTTCCCCTATTGTTATTCGATTGTTGGGTGATTTGACTGGCTGGCTTCGAAGGAACGGGGTTTGCGGCTTGCTTATCGCGAACACGGTTGTTGTTCAAAGACGCGGCCAAACGGTAAATGTCTTCGATGCTATCGAGTTTGGCTGCCTCGATTGTGTCACGCATACTAGGGGGTAAACCATTGATATACTTGCTTTTCTTGCGATCAGGGGTCGAAACAAGGTGAGGGACAATGAAACAGAGTTGTTTGAAACGGGTGGTGTAGGCTAGGTTGTCATCACCAATCTGTTTTAATACCCAAAATTCTTCCTCCAATTTTCGTTGCTCATGCGGAGGACAAAACTCATCCATCATTAGGGCCTTAGTCTCTTCCCATGTCAAAGCATAAGCCAGCTCGTTCGGACGTATGTCTCTTTCATTCGTCCACCACTCAAGAGCTCGGGCTTGGAATACCCCCGTCGCGCTGCGCGTCTTGAGCTCATCGGGGCACTCGCTATTGATGAATGTGACCTCGATGCTGTCAAACCACTCAAGCATGGCGGTCACCCCATCATTGCCAGTGAACGGCTTCGGATTGCACGATGAAAAGTGCTTGAAATTGAACGAGACGGGCTTGCGTGCTTCGACCTTAGAGTCGACGGAAGAGTGAGGAGTTTCAGAGGCTCGAATCTCGGAAATGACCTTTGGAACGACGCGAGCAAATTGATCGGCCATGAAAGCCATCATCTTCTTGGTGGAGCGAGACTTTGACTTCCTAGACGCGTTGGAATGACGAGAAGACATCTAAGATTCAAAATAACGAAATGAGTGAGACTTGGTCATAATGCTTGTTTTAGAAAAAAGAGAAATTGATCACATAGCATAAAGGGTCACATAGCATAAAGTTTCAAGTTGATTAACATAACATAAAAGTTTAAACGTCTCATATAGCATAATCATGAATTCCACATAGCATAATATGAATAAGCGAAAGCATCGTAAATTTAGTTTGTTCACGAAGGATTATTATTGTTTGTGATTGCGATAACGTGCGAAATGATTAAAACGACATTTGGAAATGAATGAACGTTCAAGTATAAAATCACATGTAAATTGAGATACATAAAAGAGAGGCTCAATAAAACATTGGATTGTTTCGGGTAGAGAAACGTCGACTATTCCAAAGTGGGTCGAAAGTTCTTTCGAATTAGAGATATTGTGCTTTGGCCTATAAGTAAGATACTCTCGTCGAGAAGCGATTAACGGTATCTTACCCTTCCGGTTACTACACATCTCTAAATGATTGAAACATTCGGGACTTTGGCGAGAATAAAAATCGAGGAATGGGACTTAATCGACAAGATGCGGGTTTCACCCCTAACTTGACGATTTCGTACCCTAAATGTGGTTGGTACTTGTCGATCAAAATAAAATTTTGACACTTTGACGAGGGTCCACTAGAGTTGAAATGGAAATTACCATTAAGTTGTGGATGTTACTCTTAGCTAAATGGTGAAATTTCGTGCAAAAATAGATTAAAGGTAGAATGAGAGTCGTTTACCAAATTGTGGGTTTCACGCCTATTTTGGTAAATTCTTCTCGTTGGTGTTACAAGAGTATAAGAATAGCATAAGTGTATTCGTGTTAGCCTTAGGAAAGGCACATAAATTTAATCGAAAGTATAGCTAGGAAGCATGCATGGTAGAGCACAAAAGTTTTAAACAACAAATAAGAGGCAAAATTCCTAGAACTATAGATTAGGGCAAAAGCATGGCAATTTTTCCTAATTCCCTATAGTTATGGCTCTGATACCAATCTGTCACACCCCAACCGATGGCGGAAACATCGGGATGAGACGAAGTGTGTATAGATTGCTAGAGACGTCATAACACTATGTGACAATATTTAATTAAATTCAAATTTCATTGCAATACTAAATTGTCATACAAGATTCAAAAGAAATAACAACAATGTTTCATAGCATAACATAACAAACAAAAGATAGATTTATCTAGATGTGTATCTAGTCCACCCTAAATCTTGTTTCATCTTGCATATCATCTCAATAATTAACCTGCAACATGTATTAAAATAGAGTTCAATGCAAAAGCAAAGGCGAGTATACAAGTTTGACTACATAGCATAATAGAATAAAACTCATATCCAACATGTTACTAAGCGAATAAATTTACTAGCAATGCAATTTTTGGCGTACAATATGATCAAACCCATGAATACAACGCATAAAAATAGCCTAATCCCAATCGTTCAGCGGGGTGGTAATGGTTAACTTAACAATACCCAATTAGAATAGCGGGCGGGGCGTTAATCCTATAGCGCTATAATTGTCAAGGTGGGCTAGCAAAGTTAATGAGCACATAACGTTCCAAATCGTTCATAGAGCATACAAGCATAGCAAATATTCATAATAGTTTCATGTCACGTTCATAGATAGAGTATGTTTCGTTTAAGCGTAAAAGTTGTTTTGAATAGGTATACATGTTGCATCCCAAAGTGTAAAGGGGAAAAAGGGATCGAGTATACTCACGGTTTACAAGTCTTGACTTGGAAGTTCCGAGAGTAAGTTTGGTAGATGATTTAGCTTGGAGCACCTAGTCCTTCTACACGAGAAAACGTAGGTGTGTGAGTTTGGCGTTTACGGAAGATTAAGAATATGGAAATAACTTAGTATAACAAAAGTATATGTGTATGTGAAAATAATCATCTTTTAGACTTTATAACCATCATATGACACTAGGTAACCAATATGGTTATTTAATGTTTTTTCATGGGTAGTGAACCCATTAGAATCATATTAAGGTTTAGGTCTTGGATGATATTCTACTTCTTTAACATGTAAACACAAGTTTAACATCAAAGGTTCGAACGAGTATGTGCTTATACTTAGGCTAAATATTACATATTATTTAGGTCCAATATTTCAAGTAGGAGGTAGAAGATTAAATCTCCATTTAGGTACCTCTAGTTACAAGGATGTCATGTATGGGGTAGGAAGACTAAGCTTCCATTTAGGCACCCCTTTGATGTTCACCACTTCACTTGATGTAAAGACAACCAAGGAGGGTCACGAACTAAGGTTTATACAAGTATGTAAATGAACTAAGCTAAGAGAAATCATCAAATCATGTGAGGATTGTATGTTTGGACAACCCAAGTTGTTCCATAATCACTCATGTATCAAAGTCTAAGTTTGACATGACTTGTGGGTTAAAACCCCAATCAAAACACCAAGTTTATGAGGTTTAATCCTCTGATTTTAAGTGTCTCAACCATGTTTTTAAGCTTACCCAACCATAAGAGAGGTTGTAAGCATTAGGACATTGGTGTGAGATGTGTTAGACACAAGTTGGATAAGAAATAACAAGTTGTTGAATAATAATAAATAAAACAGAAAGTTCCAGTCCATTTTAGGGCAAATCCAAGCATGATTCTTCCAAGGAAAAACCAAGGATTCAAACCCAAGGACATAACAAAGCAATAGGAAGAAGAACCAAGTGATTTGGTTGAGAAATGAGCAAGTTACACTCACTTTTGTAAGTCTTCACGAATCTGTCCAAAACTCAGATTCTCAGCTGATTAGAGAGTAGTTTAGTGAAGATTTAGGAGTTGTGAAAGTGTCAAATGGGTTGGAGAAGGTGGGTATTTATAATGGAAGAGTTAGAAGGTGATTGGAGGTGATTAGAGGTGGATTAAAGGTGATTGGGTGGATTAGATTAATGGGATTTCGTGCATGCAGCTCAAGGAAACACACATTCTGCCGAAACAGGGGGCTCGCGTGACGTCTAGGGCCTTGGCGTCACACGGCGCCTCACTCCTGATATGTTTCATTTTGTTGCACTTTGGTCCCTGTAGTTTCTGTTTGATCCTTTTAGGTGCTAACTTGAGATTTTAGGGACTTGTTTTGATATAAAAGCATAGTATAAGGTGAAATCAAGTAAGACGGTCAAAATCAAAGTATAATTAGGCGTATAAATGTCATAACCAAGTATCGTTCTCGTTCAAAACACGTTCAATGCATAAGTTTAGTTTAATTACAAGTTTAGCACATAGTTTCCAAGAATAACGTTCAAGCACAATTTGATTCACTAATCGATCATACGAGCATAATTAGAGTGCGTACAACAATAATGTAACAAAATACAAGTTTCATTAATGATCCAAGTCTCGGTTTGATAATGATTACAATGAAAGGAAACGATTACAAGAATACAAGGTTTCCAAAAATAGAATTACGAACAGAACTCTCTATAAATGGAAAGTACAAAAGAGCCGGGCGTTACATCACAGTCGTAATCGTTGAGAAGTTCTACCCATCGGCGTTGACGCATATTAAGTTCTTTATGATCAAAGATATGTTGCAGGCTCCTATGATCGGTGAAGATCTTACACTTGGTACGATACAGGTAGTGTCGCCAAATCTTTAACGCAAAAACAACGGCGCCTAGCTCGAGATCATGGGTTGTATAGTTCTTCTCATGGATTTTGAGTTGTCGAGAAGCGTAAGCTATAACCTTGTCTCGTTGCATGAGAAGACAATCGAGGCCGAGGTTGGAAGCATCACAATAGAAAATGAAATCGTCGTTTCCATCGGGCAATATGAGAATAGGAGCATTGCAAAGCTTATGCTTGAGGGTTTGGAAAGCAGACTCTTGTTCAGTTCCCCAAACAAAAGACCTGTCTTTATGCGTAAGAGCGGTAAGCGGCGCAGCGATCTTTGAGAATCCTTCGATAAATTGTCGATAATAGCCCGCTAGTCCGAGAAAAGAACGGACTTCAGACGAGTTCTTTGGTGTAATCCAACTCTTAACTGCTTCAATCTTCGCGGGATCGACATGAATACCTTGACTATTAACAATGTGACCCAGAAACTGAACCTCCTCCAGCCAGAATTCACACTTGGAGAACTTGGCATAGAGTTGATTCCCCTGGAGTAGCTCGAGAACCAAACGTAGATGTTGCGCGTGTTCAGCTTTCGACTTGGAATAGATCAAGACATCGTCGATAAACACGACGACGAAACGGTCCAGATATGGCTTACACACGTGATTCATCAAATCCATGAAAACCGCGGGTGCGTTGGTTAAACCAAAAGGCATAACAACAAACTCATAGTGGCCGTAACGAGTGCGAAAGGCGGTTTTGGGTATATCTCCTTCCTGAATACGCAGTTGATGATAACCTGAGCGGAGATCGATCTTCGAGAAACATGTAGCACCTTGCAGTTGATCAAACAAATCGTCGATACGGCGCAGCGGAAGCGTGGTGGGCCCATAACCCACAGGTCCCAGGATCGAAACCTGGCTCTGATACCAATCTGTCACACCCCAACCGATGGCGGAATCATCGGGGCATGGCACTGAGCGAAACAGATTGTCCAGAAGTTTCCATAACAATTATCATTACTATTCAATTTAAACAATACGTCCCATACCGTATCTCAAACAGCAAATAAATTATTACAGACAAAAACCAGGCAAATATTCTGTTCTGACAACTCAGATTTAAATAAACTAGCAATTGTTTATCTGCTTCTTGAGGCCCTTAATTTGACTACTACAGACAACTATTTGTTGGGCTCTAGAGCTTTATTCTAGCCTCACTTTCCTAGCAGATAAGCATCTTAAGCACCTGTCACATACGTTAAAATAAAGTCAATACATAAAATGTAAAGGTGAGCATACAAGTTTGATATTAGCATAATAGAGTTCGAAATAGTTTACGCATAACCAGCACGTACACAGAGGAAAACGATGCATGTTAATTATCGACATGGACCTATCGATACCAATGACTGCGGGTTGACTGCCCGAGGCAGTTCGCATTACATGATTACCACCATAATCCATGCAAGTAATTGTACTTAACAACCCCCGTGTGAACGGGTGCTGAGTCCAAACCATAGTACTATCGTCGTTAAGGCAGGTAGACAGCATTCCACGTGTAAACATAACAACAAGCATTCATTTAGTCACGTAATACATGCGGTAACGGTTAGCGTTTAAAGTAATTGCGTAGTGTGTTCGATTGTGATTTAGAATAAGTAACGTATGTAACACCCAAAAGTGCAAAAACAAAAAGGGTTCGAGTATACTCACAGCGGTTGATGGATTGAAGGGAGCGCTTGGGAGTAGGGTTAGCCTGAATAGTTCGATAGCATAACGATAAGCAACGCGTAAAACGGAAACAGGTGTTGGAGGGTCGGACAGTTGGTCGATCAGGCGGTAGTCCGATCGGACGGCTGACCATTCGGTTGACAGTCCGTTCGGACAGCCGTCCGGTCAGTCGGTAGGCCGATCGGATGGCTGTTCGAGTAGATTGTTTCTTCCTTAGAGTAAGATGCGTTTGTGTATGATGGTTTGACTTTTGAAGTTTTTGTTGTAGCATTTGAAAGCGTTGAGGTATCTTTACCTTTCAGGTCGTTCGATCGGCCGGCAACCCGATCGGCTAGGTACTTCAGCAAAACAAGTTCTCAGCAGGGTGTCACCTGATCGGACGGCTGTTCGATCGGGTGGCACTCCTAGTACGTCGAACATGTTGAAAAATCGATTAAGTGTTGAAGTATAGTATCTCATGATCCGAAGAGTAATCCAATCGGACGGTAGTCCGATCGAACAACAGTTCGTTCAATACTCAACTTTAAAAGAATAAATTGATTAAGTGTGGGACCATGTGCTAGCCGATCGGCTGGTCAGTCGATCGGCTGACTGTCCGATCGGCTGGCTGTCTGTTCGGACAGCAGTCCGATCAGTCAGTACCCTGACCTGATCAGCCTTCTTGTCTAACACTTGGTTGCTCTGTTTGTTTGTCGTTTTATCGAGGTATTTTGAGAATGAGTCGAACCATAGAACCCTCGTTCTTACTTGGTTCCCCTGATCGGACAGGAATCACCCAAATCCGGCCGGTGAACTGTTCGGGACGGAGTTTAACGTTTAACCTGAAATCGGTGAACCTTGTGGGTAGTATCCGGATCTTGAGCCATGCAATCACCGAGATGGTTAGCAAGTCGGAACAAGCTCCGTTCCTATCGGTTTTGAAGGCATTGAATGTAAAAGAGTTGAAAGAAAGTTGGAAAACCATCTTTCAATCCTTTTCACCGTGTATATGTTTAGATCTATGAAAGATCTTTGTTTGTTTATGTGGAAATCGGCTAGATCCAAGTTATTCTTGGAGGATTAAGGCCAAAACATGAAGTTCTTCAAGAACCCATGATGACATCATCCTAGAACACTTGAATCCTGATGATTTCACGGTTAAAAGTTAAGATTTGAAAGATAGAAAGGTGTAGGAGTGCGTGTAGATCAAGAAATTGCAAGATTTAGGATGAAATCTTACCGGAATCGAGAGAAATCTGAGAAAGAGTGAGCTGAGCGTGCTGGTCGGACATAGGTTTCCAAAAGTAGAAAGTTTGACAATGACAGGGGTATTTATAGGATGCCAAAAGAGGTAAAGGCTGGCCGATCGCTCGGTCAGCACGATCAGACAGCCTGTCCGATCGGACAGCAGTCCGATCGGCTGGCTGTTCGATCGGCTGGTAGCCTGATCGTTCAGCTGCCTGATTCGAGTGTTTGGTGCGACGATTTCTGATATCTCGATTTTGATTGAGGACGATGCTAATACGATAGAGTTTCCTATTCAAATTACTTTTAATCTCAACTACTATATCTAACATACAAGCATCTATATCTCGCGCTGTCTCTTCTCCACCAATTATCATAATGTGAGTTCGATTGAGTTTCGATCGCGATTAGATTGATTACCACACATAACATAAAGTAAACATGCACAAGTAACACATAAGGTACACACACACGTATAATAACACCAAAGTTGCATAATTCGAGTTTCGAGTTCGATGATGATTAGATTAGTTCGATTATCGATTAATTGACTTTATCGTATTGTTACTTCGTATCATTCACAGTCGTAAAACGGTTCGTAGCGATAAACATTCGATTACTTCGATTGTAATTAATTACTCCACATAATACAACTAACGTAAACGTATAATAGACTAATTACAGTCAAAGAAGTCAAAACAGTAGTTGAGCAAAGAGTGATAGATTGCAATTAGCGATCTTTTCTTCCTTTGACTTCAATCTTGACTTTGACTTTGACTTTCGGAAACGCGGGGTGTTACACCTGCGGTGCAGCCGTTTCAGACGATGAAGTTTCACCCGACTGTCTGGGTGCTCTCCATTTCTTAAGAATCCACGTTGATGATTTACTAACTGGTTGAGAGCAGTATACGTCACTGTTTTTTTGTCAGCTATTATTTGTTTCAAGGGAGTTTCAAGGCTTCTCAATGGCGTTGTAAGAGATATTTTGCGATCTTATTTAACATGAAAAAAAAATTGAAAAAAAATAATTTTTAAGCGGTTTAATGACACTCCTTTCAATAAAGCTACTGCCCGAGCCGTTTCAAGTAACTGCCCGAGCCGTTTCAAGGCACGTGCTCCAATAAAGTAAAAAACTCAAGCCTTTACCGTTGATGCTTGTGCCGTTTCAACGCACGTGCTCCAATAAAGTAAAAAGCAACTGCTCGAGCCGTTTCATGTAACTGCCCGAGCCGTTTCAATGCACGTGCTCCAATAAATTAAAAAGTCAAGCCTTTACCGTTTCATGCTTGTGCCGTTTCAACCAACATTCGAGCCGGGTCAACATGTTCATGCTGTTTCCTCTTCATGCCCGAGCCGTTTCCGCTTCATGCCCGAGTCGTTTCCGCTGCATGCCCGAGCCGTTTCAGTTCAATAGTTCCGCTGTCACGTCACTCCTTATTCGAGCCGTTTCAGATAGCAGACCAAGCCGTTTGCAGTTGCTTTTTGTGCCGTTTCGAACAAATGGCCAAGTCGTTTGACCGCACGTGTTCCAATAAAGTATTGTTCCCCGTCAGACGACATTCAAGTCGGGTCAACATGTGCATGCCGTTTCCTCCCATGTGACAAACTCTAAAACACTTTGAAAGTTTTCTTCACTTTGGAGCAAAGCAAAAGCAGAAGCCCCAGCGTTGAAGATCCGAAAGACCATTGACCCGTCTGGGACCACTAATCACACTTCTTCGACATTAGTTGTGGGCCCTCCACCATGGACTTCAACCGACACGTGAACATGCCAAATAATTTCGGGAACATGCCAAACGACCAAGATATGGAAGAAGCTTTCATGGACCCCCCTTCATGCCCGGTATTATGTTTGCGCATTATTGATTAAAAGATAAGATTTTTAATTGAATTCGTATACTATTTTTAATTTTTCTTCTTCTTATATAGCAAATATCTGTTAAAGTACGTGAAAAATGGTTGGTTTTACAATCTTTGCGTGACGTGATGACTCCGGCTATTGAAATCGCTATTAGGCAGACGTGTTTCGGTCCATATTTAGACAATAGATGCACCATATGTGATAGCCTTGTTTTATATGGCGTTGCACAACTACAAATATCGACTCCTTTCCCCGTCTTGGTATTTCGTATAGATTACGAGGGGAGCTATTTACATTCACCCCTAAACAATTTTGTTTAATAACGGGGCTACGTTTTGGGCACACTTCTTGGTCACCTATAGACCATCCGAACTCATTTAAGAACATATATTTTGAACCTGGATCAACTGTTAGTTTGTCGAGAATAATGACTTTATTCGAGAACATTAGGCAGGTTAACGATGATGACGCTACGAGGGTATGTCTCCTCATGCTAATCGGTCAAGGTTTTTTGGGTTGGCAAAAAACCAATGTTATTGATAATATGCTTTTAGACCTTGTGGATAATTTACAAGAATTCAGACAATATCCATGGGGTAATTATTTTTGGGAAAGTACTTATAGTGCCATATACAATTTGCACAATCGGCAAAAAGAAGACGCGAAAGGTTTTTCTTTGGCTGGATTTGTTTGGCCCTTCAAGGTACCCGTGAATGTCAATTAATATAATTATTTCGAAAACCATATAAAATTTCAATAAATTCTCTTGTGTAGATGTGGGTGTTGTAGATTTTTCCTCAATTTAAGAATTCAAGGGAATGGTTTGAAGAGACGATTCCAAGATTTTTGGGATGGAAAGAAGGCAAGAAGTTTATGAGGAGCCCTGTGGACACATTGCTTCAACTAGCTGGAAAGGTAAAAATCTTTATCTTTAAATATAGATAATTCCGTTTATTATATTTTAAAGTATAATGGGTGGGCTGCTTAGGGTGTTCATATTCTGTTAACAGGAAACCTAATAAAAATTAAAATTCAACTATTTAGGGAGTTAAACTTATAAAATTTAAAATTTTACTGTTTTTAATTTTTAATGTTTTTTATTATTTTTAGTAGGTTTTCATATCCAAAGTAATAAAGTTTAAAAAATAAAGATAAACATTTTTATTGTTTATATTAATAAGAGTAAATTGCCATTTTGCAAAAATATTGAGTTTTGGACTAAAGTTGCAAAACTGACCAAACCACAGGGACCAAAATGGCAGAGAGAGATATTAATATTAATATTTTATTAATGGTTTTTTTTTGTTTTAACATTGCAGAGACGTGAATATAGGTCGTCTTTGGTTATATCGCCCACTGAAAATGAGTTGCAAAGCACGTGGTATTTGTCTAGTTCAGATTATTTAGACGCTGAACGTCGGATGTATGGCAGTGCAATGCCGGGCGGGAATCCGGTTCAAATGGCCACGGAAATACCCATTCAAATGCCCACAGGTTTCACAGGTCTAATTCAACCAGAAATGCAGGCTGCCCCCGGTTTCGTCAAACAAGAACAGTTAGCGTCTGTAATGAACACTTTGTTTGGTGACGATGGGGCGAATCAAGGATATAATCGGGCACCGGATCGACAGGAGATTCCACAATAGAATTTTGTTCCCCTTCCGACGTCGTTTCAATCAAATTACGAGAATGACCTGATTTCACAATCTAAATCACTCTTGGACGAGAAGCTGCACGAGAACAATCGGAGACTGACCGATATGTTCATGTCAGAGTTATCGAAAACATATCGCTGTTCCCCAAAACAAAAAACTGTCAGGACTCCGGCGACCGTACGAATGCCAAAAGAACAGTCACACACTCAGAGTGATAATGTAATGTGCTTCGTGAATAATTTTTTTTTATAATAAAAATATCTAATAATAACCGTTAATTTAACTGTCATGCTTTCTTGTAGGCTGTTGCTGATTCATTTATCAACTACGATAATGCCGATAATGCCTACCACGTCTCTATGAGCCCGATGATGAATGTAGATTTTGTAAGTTTTTCCATTTTATATATTTTAATTACTGGTCATATATTTTTATTACCACTACAATATATAAAAATTCAGTATGATTTAATTGTGTAAAACAAAGTTAATGAAAATATATTTTAGAAAGTGAAATTAATACATATATACAATATTTGTAGAATGAGGATCCTGAAATAATCAAATTGAGACGATCCGAAAGGCTTGTAAAGCCCACATCAGCTTTGCTATCCCCGTATGTGGCTTACAAAAGATTGAAAAATAAACAAGCCAAAAAGTTAAGGAATGAGGATAGACAAATTGAGTTCATCAAGCTGTGGTATCCAGATAGCGGCAGTAAACATCTTTCCCTAATAGTGGGGAATTCTGTCGGTCCAAATTTTTGGGAGTCATTGCTGGGCGCGGACGGTCGCGGCTGGTTAAGCGATGATGTAAGTAATGGCGTCTGTATATAACAACCATAAAATAAATAAATTTATATTTTTTTGTATATTGTTTTCAAACTAACTTTAGAATGTTTAACACCATATATTTGGGTGGATGATCCACATGTATCATTCAAGAAATGAAAGTGATCGGTGGAGTATTCTACCCCCATATTTTCAGAACTATTTTCGACCGCGAGCCGTCGACCAGAACTTAAAAGGTTACTTCACTGGGCAGGTTGAACCTTTTCCATCACTACATACTGTTGACAAGGTAATGTGGAACGAACGTATTAATTACTGGATAAATTTATTTCGTATTGAATTAAGTTAATATATTGTGTAATAATTATATAGGTTTATGTACGGTTGTATATACAAGGCCTTCACTAGTTTTTAGTCGTTTTCAACCTTGTCAATTACACGCTGACGATATACGACAGGTATTAGCCCGATTTAACTGCTTAGTACTCCAAAATACATGTTGCTAACTGTGTTAATTTGTTGTTGTTTTAGCTTTTTAAATGCTATGGAAAAGGAAAGAACGGATGAGGTGTGTCATATAAATTTTGTGTTTGTCCATTGGCTACGAATTCATGGTTATAATGCCCACAGACCATTACCGTTATATTACCCCTTCGAAGTTTTTTATGCAACCGATGCTCCTCAAAAGTCCGGAAGTTTGGGAGACTGTGGAGTTTGGGTTTGCATATTTCTTGACAGGTTGATAAATAAAAAACCGTTGAATGATGTTGAAGATACTGAGAAAACAGCGGAACGAATGAGACGTCAACTAGCTTTACTATTTTTTGATTCCGTGTTACCTGATAGTACAAGTGACAACGTCTTTGATGATGATGAAGATCCCGTAATTGTAGGATAATTGTATTGTTTTGGTTTAAAAAAATTAAATACATTTGTACTGCTCTCTATGTGTATATATATGTGTGTTCCACCTTTATACAAAGACATATGTGTTCATTACCAATGACAAGCATTCCTCCTTCCGTACAAAACACAGTTTGGATCAATCAACAGGATCGGGATCGCCAGTGGTCTCCAAATGTTCTTGAATTTTACTACGATGGGGATAATCCTACTTGCTATTCTTCATACACGGGGATAACACCACTAGGAAAAGCTTGCTAGCGGGGACTGCTTGGATTTACTGGAGCGGGTTTTATTCAAAAAACGGTACCTTAATAATAAATATTTTCGTAATAAAAATAAGTTTCATTATTTTTTGTAATAAATAAATTACCGTTTTTTTAGCACGTAAAAGCATGGTGTAACAAACTCATGTATGAACGAGAGATTGAAATAAATGCAAGGACGCTGTTGTCAAACGATTATCGTTGGACAGTTCTACCGCCAAATTTCTTCGACATGTTAAATGAACAAGATATTGATGCAACCACATACGCAGATGGTTCTACAACAACATATCCTCCATTCTGGGAAATTGATACGGTAGGCTTAATAAATTTTTTTATTTTATTATATCCGTTTTTTATTAACATTTTATATTTACTGTTGTTTTACCTTGTAAATACTTATACCGTATATACCGAAGCACGACTCTCATTCTTACTCCACAACTATTTAAACACATGTTGGTCCACTACTCAACTGGCATCCCCCTATTTTTTACCTCATGGCGAATCAAGAACACAACATTCATCTACACATTCATATCAACGTCAACATTTCCCAATCGGTTAACCACCCAAACCCACCCTCAGATAACCCCGAACCAAACAACTCCCAAACTCGTAACCCCCCAAACCCAGTGCAACAGCCAACATGTGAAGCACCATTTAGCGGTTCAGGTCAGTGTCAGGCGCTTGTGCAGTTACCTAACACCGATGAACGACAACGTCCTTTGGACCAGATTATTCCACAAGAAAATTTGATGGTTACTACTGACGAAGACTCAGATGAGGAATTGGATTTCGAAAGAATGTACGATGAAGTGCGTTTTGAAGCTTATCGTGCGAAAATGGAAGAAGGAGTAGAGTATGATTCTGAAGCGGAAGATCATTCCGGTTATTAGTTAAATGTCAGGGTTTTTTTTTTGGAATAAGAACTTAAACGTGTTTGATGTAATATTTTTTTTGCTAAGAATTTTTGTTTTTTTATTTACAACATTGATTTATAACCTAAGATTATTCACTTTTTGCAGGTATACATTCCTATACCGGACAAGGAACAAAATTGGTTGCTTTTTAAAATAAATCTAAAGTCACTAGAATTAAGAATTTTTTTCCCAATACTTGTGACACGATTAATTGCGGAGATTCATTTTACGTACACAGAAGAGTACATCGAATTGTGCTAGAATTTGAGTCTCTATTTTTGTGGTTTCTCGGACGTATATCGTACTGGCAACACTCAGAAATATACGAGACGCGTGCAATGCAAATAGTAGGGGATTTTGTGTGGCCTGATCAAACAGATCGTATTGGCAGAAATTCAGGAGTCATCATATGTATGCTAATGGAAAAACTTGTTCGGGATCGTTCTTTAACATGGAACGAAGGAAACCTTCAGGATGCTTGTTTCAGATACAGACGATACATGGCAGATGAACTCTACGCCGGGTGCTTCACACCTGTTAATGTTTAATGGTTCTATGTATGCATGTAATATAAAAAAATAACATATTGTAATGAAATGATTTTCAATATTAATTACTTGCAACTAAATAGACTTACTACGTTATTTGAGAAATTAAAATACAGAAAATAAATTATAGTATTAAAAATCTCCCAAGTTAAAGGACGGGTACATATAATTAGACGGAGATTGTGTAAAATGATCAGGATCATCGGTTTCTTTCCCTTTCCCTTTGTCTGGGCCTTTGCGAGTACGAATTTCTGACGACATGAGCTGCCGACAGACATCCCGATGATGGTCGTATGAGTTACACCGGGAACAATACAGGGGAGTAGGTTCTTCCCCGCGGGATAAGATCCGGTGGTTTTCTCGAGGACGACCGGCCTGGTGTTTTGTCATATGCGGCGGTTGAAGATTGATAAGGTCTTCTCGAGTCTCCCATTCAGATCCAGATCTATGAGGAAGAGGATAAATCGCTTCTTCATAAGTTTTTTTATAGACTTCGTTTGAGTAACACAGGAAGCAATACTTACTGCAATCGGTTTCACCTAAAAATTTTGACACGGCAATAACATGCCCGCACGGTAAACCAGAAACCTGCCAAACTCGGCAACTACAGGTTCCATTAACAAAGTCAACTAAACCCCCCTTTCCACTGTCTGCAACAGAATAAATGTTTAACTCAATCCCAGCAACCGTCCAGGTTCTAGACCCTTCAATTTTTTAAAAAATTTTCTTCTGTGCCCATTGTGTAAGTAAATGTTATTCATGAATACCTTGCAAACGGCGATCGTAAAACCATTTCTGTACAGATTGCCGGGAGAACTCTAAGAGTTGCGTTACCGGCATTTTACGCGAGTGTCTAGATAAAGCGTTAATAGACACCGCGCTGTTAGATGTCATATAATGATATCGATTGCCTGGACAATGCGCCCTTGCCCATCTACCGAACCCAATACTTGTTAGAGTGTGACGTACTCTAGGAATGACAAGACAAAGAGCATTGAATGACTCGTTAAAATCAGACAATCGGTACGATTTGCATGTCTTCCACCACAGCTTCTCATTTTCTTTTCTTTTTTTTTATCAGAGGGTAAACGTAAGTTCATCATTAAATGATTACAACATAACCCATGATAAGCATGTGGAAAGACGTTTCTAACAGCTAGGTGTATAGAATTCGCTCTATCCGATATTATCGCCATGCGAGGTATTTCACCGATAAATTCTTTAAGCATAGACAGAAACTATGTCCAAGATTCACCATCCTCTCATTTTCCTATTCCATAGGAAATTGGTAAAATTTGGTTGTTTCCATCCATCCCGACTGCTAAAAATAACGTCCCTTTAAATTCACCCTTTAGGTGTGCAGCATCAATGATCACCACCGGTCTTAGATTACAGATAAAGGTACGAATCTGAAAAAAAATTATTTAGAAAACGTCAACAACATGTAATTTGACGAAAAAAAACAGAGACTGCTGTAACTTACCGCAGCACCAATCGTGACAAAGACCATTTCAAACCGACGCTCGTCATCAGTCTTGATATGAGTGACAGAACCAGGATTTGCCCGCTCTAGATTGTAACAGTAAAATGGTAGTTCTGCAAACGAATCTCTGCTTGTTCCTTGTAAAAGCTCTAGTGCCAGACTTTTTTCACGCCAAGCTTGACTAGTGGTTATCTCAACTTGGAATCTTTGTCTAAAATCTTTCACTATTTCATTACAACGATATATTCTACCACTGTCTTTTAAAGGTTCTTTTAAATAGTGAGCAACAACCTTTGGGTTTGCATGACGAACATGTGGGTACGTTAGCGTCTTCGAGCACGTGTGTTTATCGTTAAAACTCTTAACAAAAAACACCCCACTATCCCTAAAACTGTATGCACGAAAACGCCAAACGCAATCGTCCACCAAACATGACACTTCGTACCGAGTTTTAGAAGATCTATCTACTTTAAACTCAAAGTGTTCTAACAAACATTTTTTTCCCAACTCAAGTTTCATGTCTTCTTTGTTATTAAATACGTGCCTTGGTTCAAAAGTAATTGATGAAGATGGCAAACAATTTTCAAATGAATTATCAGGATTTGGCTGGTACTCGTTTACAACATCATAATTTTCTTCATCATTACAGAAATTCAAATCAGGAACTATAAATTTTTTTGGAGGTGAAAAACTAGATGACCCAGCACAAAACCCTTCAACGACATATAATTTATAAATTTCAAAAATATTTTCCATAGCAAAATTATAAAACATTGCAAGATCTTCATCGTTTATTATATCGATTGGATCACTAAAGGAAGAAAACCGATACGATAACTTTGTAATGTTTGTAGAACTACACATGTTTGACACTTTACTTAGAAGAGTAGTAGTGTATGAAAGGTTGGGTTCAATTTCTAAACCACGTCTACTTGAATCAGCATCAGCAACATACTCCAACTTTCCTTAACGATTTCCCACTTTCCGCCGCTGTATACAACCAAACGAATCTTCATAATTTTAAGTTGGTAAGTTCCTTCTACAAAAGCTAAATGTTTTTATAACTTTAGATAAATCTGTTGCACAAACACACAGAAAAAAATAGACAAATATAAATCTATAAACTAAAGCATTGAAACGGCTCGGAGCCAGCGGAAACGGCTCGAACCATTTATTGAAACGGCATTAGACAGCTGTACCGGCTCGGAGCCAGCTGAAACGGCTCGGAGCAGTTGAGACGACACAAAAAATGGTGCAAAACGACTCGGAGCCAGCTGTAACGGCTTGGCTAGCAGAAGTGGGGTCCATGTGTGTACGGTAACGGCTCGGCTACAACCTAAGAATACGGCTTGGCTCGTTGAAGGAACTTGGCTAAGATCTTTCAACATGCGCCGATTGTAACGGCTTGGCTAAGTTCTTTCAACAATTGTCGGACACGTGGCGTTGACTGCAGGATTCTCAAGCCGTTACAGGTTTTGTCGGACACGTGTCAATCAATGGTTGGCTGGCCGTTACAACAAAATCTTGTGCCGTTTCAGCCTGCTGAAACGGCTCGATGAGGGGTGTCTACTAGCTAAAATGGAAATAACGGCGTTGATCTCTATATCAAGTGGTGGAGAGCTTGCTTTTCTCTTGAGAGATGCAAGTTCGACTCCCACTTGGTGCAGAGTGAGGCACTGGTGGGCAATGATAGGAGACCTAGGGAAACCTAGGTTGGATCCTTGAGCCAAACGGGTTTTACCGGTAATTTCACTGTCGTGCCTACGGGCGGGTGGGTTACCGGGTTTTCCCCGGAATTGGTGGTGGACTCGGGTTACTCTCAGAGTACTCCGTTTGTCCAGTGGGTGCCCCGAGAGTACTCGGGATTGAGTTTGTTGGCCGTTCAAAAAAAATATATATATCCTCTAGATGTTGGAGAAGATAATGTGGTCAATTCCACATGCCTTTCTGAGACTTTGATCAATTAAAGATCACATTCTTATTTTCAATCATGATCCCTCTAGTCTTCTTTTTAACAACACCACAACAAGAAAGTTCTTGTTTTTCTTACACTAGTTTAACAAATACTATCCTATGCCTCTTCTAGATATTTAGATGTTCAATATGAATACATAATTGAAGACATTTTAAAGTTTATGATTCTTCAATTTTGAGATATTAAATATCCCATTTTTTCAAACCCATATATGAGCACGCCGCTAAGACCATCCGTAGTGGAGGGGGTTTTGGGCGTTTTTTAGAGTCCGTAGTGGAGGGGGTTTTGGACGTTTTTTCTCTAAAAAACGCCCCTCCACGGCATCCTAGCTGCCCCCTGCGCGCATTTTTTTAAATTCGAAAAGCGTTTATTTAAACCGCCTGATTCAAAATGGATGAACAATAGCATTTTTTATGGTTTTTTTTATTTAATTCTATTAGAATATCTGATCATTGCAAGATTTCAAGCCCCACTACATTCTTTTTTAACTTCAAGCCCTTTGCCGACTAGGCGTCATGTGTCGCTTCATACCCAAAGATGGAGCATTTGTTTCACTCACCACTACACATGGTCAAAATACCAAATATATGCCCATCAATCAACATCTAGAAATAGTCAACAAAACTTGTTTTCTTTGGACTTTTTCTTAACCACATATTCCATGATGATTTGTTACCTGATTTTATAATCCTTTCTTATTCACAAAATTCAACACAAACCCTTTTTTGTGTTCCTTTAATTATGAGTACAACTTCATATATCCTCTATCTCTTCTTTTCAACTTTCTCTTAATGTGTAATAACCAACACTTCTCAAGGTGGGTGTGATGGCTGTTCTGGTTATGATCCTTGTATTATCCCTGATCAAGTCAGGAGTTTCACAGCGGAACAACACCGAAAACAATATTAACACACCCATCAGATCATTCTGTGGCCGTAATCCACCGATAAATCTATCAAGTTTAATTAACAATCGCAACTCTACCTTTACGGAAATAAGAAGACAATTATCCAGCAACGGTGTGTTTTACGCTAGAGCACAAAGTTTATCCTTGGGGGACTCGGTGTTTGGACTTGCCCAGTGCAGAAACTACCTCTCTACAGCTCAGTGTGTGGCTTGTTTGGATGCAGGTGTGTCTGAACTGGACAGCTGTCTAACCGGAAATGGTGCTTATGCCTTCTTCGATAACTGTTTTGTCAGGTAAAGTTTCTTGTATATACCATTAATTCATTGTTAATTAGTAAGTCAGCAGATAACTGTTTTACATTCACTATGACTTGGTCGCAAAAGTAATTAGTCACCAGCGTTTAAGCGACTGCCAAAACTGGTCGCACAAGGGGACTGCTTGACTGTCGCAAATGGTCGTTTTCTAGTAGTGAAACTTATATGAATGTAAACATACAAGTATATAATTTATTCTTCAAAGATAAAAATGAAAACTGATAAATACTTCGGATATTATTACAGTTTTTTCATACATCAATTGATAATTGCAGTACTTCCAATTATTATACAAGTGTATTGATAGTGATCGATGATTATTTATTTATTTATTTTATATCCCTTAGAATACAGAAATGGAAGATTTAATTTATATGGTTGACCAAAAATGTTTGAAAGAGACAATGTATGCACATTCATTTAAGCCTTATAGAAATAAGATAGACTTAAAAACCCGGCCTTCATTTCTTCTAAATTCGTGGCTTTGGGCCCGGGAAACCCGTGCCGACGCCCGAGGCCCAAAATTTCAAAGGGCCTGAAAGTCTTTATAAGACTGTATATATTTATTAAATTATATATTTAGTATATTCATCGATTTATCATGCAAAAAAATATTGGTGGTGTAGTGGCAAAAACCATCTCAAAATAATGTAAAGGTCTCAAGTTCAAGTCTTTGCTCTATAACTAAGGTTTTATTTTTGTAATTCATTTACCCTTAACCATAATATTGGACCCAATTCTTTTCGTCGCCCGAGGCCTAAAGTTTTTCAAGAGTTTTCGGGGACAGCTCTGTTCGTGTAAGTTGAAACTTACATCTATAATGTAGAAGTCTAGATTGTAGTGTAGATAATTCATATCAGGGCCTTCTCCGAGAATTCCCAAAAATTCTTTGAGTCCTGAGCGAGTAGTGAAAACCGGGCTCTAAAATACATTTTCTTAAAATGTATTAAAAAAGCTTAAAATATATAAATCATTTCTTAATGCCCTATATGATTAATAAATATGGGCTCATATATATGTATAAAGTATAAACTTTTTTTAACGGCAAATTTGGATCACTGAAGGACAACTGGAGTACCATCCCGGCACCAATGGAACCACCCGATCATATCCATCTCCACTAGGCATGATGCCTATACACCAATTCAGAAGGAAACCCGATAAATATGTATCTAATCCACCATATTGATTAATCTTAATTAAATGCATCAGAAACAGAAAAAAAAAAAAAGCTTTAAATGCATCAGAAACAAAAAATAAACAAAAGTAAGAGGATTAGGATTCAAACTTGAAACCCTAGTATACGGAAGGAACAAACCATCTCTACTACAAGAGCATTATTAATTTTTTCAGGTTTATATTTATATTATAATATAATATTAAATGAAGATTTTTTGAGTCCTAAACGGTGGCCCACCTGGCACAACCTATGGGCCGGCCCTGATTCATAGTTAATTTGTGTTTGCAACTGGCAGTCTGCCACATTCAAACTACCATATATCTAGTACTGGCACTTAGTGTTCAGGGGCGGATCTACTTTAAAAGAACGGGTTCCCAGGAACCCATTCGATTTATAATTTTTAGCAAAAACCTATATAAAAAATATGGTAGGAACCCATAAATAAATTATGGGTGAACCCATAACAAAAGATGTCCAGTGTTCCAGTGGTAAATGTGTTTTTCCCAACATTTAGTTCCCGAGATCGATTCCCTCTTCCTGCGTTTTTTTAACTTTTTGTTCTTCTTTTAATGTAATTGTAACATCCATATAAGGATTAAGCAGTTTTGAGAATGATTGACTAAAATTGTTTTTCAGACTGCTTATCTAACCATATGAGTGTGTTTTTGAAAAATATAAGATTAAAGTTGCTTATTTCAAAACTACATCAATGATCGTTGCTTGTTCAAAGATTAAGTAATCTTGAGTTCAATGGTGGTTTGAATGCAACAAGTGAATTTGTTATCTACACGTCTTTGATCCTAATCTATATGTGAGTTATATTAGGTAATTATAGATTTAGAAACACAGGTAATTATACATTGTGAAAGAGGCACCTATTGAAGGCTTGAGGCAACACATGTCGGCTGTGGAATACCGTGTTATCCTTAGATACCGATTGATGATTCCTTTGTTCCCAGTTGACGAGCCATGTCCGGTATGCCGCAAAGCGTGTTTGGATTCTTTCGGCGAGCACGCGATCCACTGTAAAGAGCTACCAGGGTTTAAATATCGGCATGATTGGGTGAGAGATGTGTTATGTGATGTTCTTAAGCGGGCCGGGATCTCTGCCAAAAAGGAGGCTCCAGTAAATTTCCTGACTGACCCCTTAGAGGGGAGGTCCACTTTACGCCCGGCGGACATCCTTGTGTTTGGATGGAAAGGGGGGAAACACGCTTGTGTAGATCTAACTGGAGTCTCCCCCCTTGTCGGGCTCAAGGACAAGGGCTTTGTCGTAGGGCAAGCGGTGCTCAAGGCAGAGGCGAGCAAAGTGGCAAAACATGAGAAAGCTTGCCGGGAGAATCAACATGTGTTTGTCCCGTTTGCGTTTGATACCTTTGGTGGTCTCGCTCCTGACACTGTGCGACTCTTGAATCGGGTTCAAAAAGTCGTTAATAGTAATTATTCGTCGCTAAAGGTTTCAAACTTTGTATTTAGTAGAATTGGTTTTTCTATTCAAAAGGGGGTGGCGGCACAACTTGTTGCCCGATTACCTGTCATTGATTTGTAATTGCCCTTTTTTGTGTGGAATGATATGGAATTAATGCTTGTTAGGATAACTTTTGACATAATACAATCAAAATGAGAACAATAAGGTTAGTAAAGATTGTTGACATATTTCTTTCTTATTTTCTTTATTCATTAAGGTGTGTGTTTATATATGACTCGAGTTTAATAAAGTAGCTATAGGATTATAGGAAGTTCTGGGAGAATGTTAGGAAGTTTGTAAAGATGTGATGCATCGAGGGAGGACACTGGAAATCATGATCGAATAACTTAAGTCGTCTAAAAGCCAAGATTTGTGGTATGTGTTTCCATAAAATATTTTAGATTTTTATTAAAACATGTTGGCAAGTATTACTTATACCAATACTTATATAGTCTAATTATTTTGAAGTGCCCTACAATTAGCTAAAACAACGTCCCTCAAAGGAATATAAGATATTTTTCTTTTCAGAAAAAAGACCTTGAATTTTTTACTTCGCTTTGAGCCCCAAAAATGGTTGAGTCACCCCTCGTGACTATGAATCAGTTCATAGCAACAACGGTTCGACCATGAAATGTTGGACCCAAACCGAACCAAAAAAAGTGAACCCATAGGAAAAAAATCCTGGATCCGCCACTGTTAGTGTTTCAACCCTTTTAAGGCTTGATCACCATAAGAATATGAATCATGATTGCTCCTTAACATGGCAAAAATATCAAATGAAGAGAAAGGATGAGAAGAGAGAGGGGTGTTGGCTCATGTTCATGTATCATCTATTTATTACTATTAATTAAATCATTGAACCGTGTGTAGTGAAGTTTAAAAACGTTTTGATGGCATCTTTCATACAAGCGTACCTTTCCTCCAATCCATATGTGGCATTAATTACTTATTAGGATGCATCCTTGGTGAAGGATGGCTATAGCCTATAGATGGGTGGGCAGGCCAAGGTTGAGTATAGTGTAGGGATGAGATTGATACGATATCAGTATCGAAATGCCAGTACCAAATTTTTGGAAAAATGGATACCGAATACCATACCAAATTTATCGGTACGAGTTCAATTAGATACATGTACTCGTTACAAAATGCTCATCTCTATATAGTATCGGTGTCGTATGGTACCAGTACCAAAAATATTGATACCGAATTTCTAGAAAAGTGGGGTGCCTAATAACGAATTGAATCTATGGGTGTGATACCGGTACTCAATACCAAATGCTTATCCCTAGTATATTTGGTCGGCGAGGGTTGGTTGTGTTGTTTTCATGTTTAAAGATTTAGTTTGTATAAATCTAAAGTTTAAATATAAATTTATTAGTGGATATATAAATATTTGTATATCTGTAAAACATTTTGTAAAATATATATGTAAAATAATGAAACTTAATATTTATAATCTTGTAACTTTGTAATGTATTATGTTGAACTTATTTTAGATTCTTTGAACTATTAAATGTTAATTTTCTTTTAAATCCGAGCCTAATCAATTCGAGCCAAGCAAACTCGGTTAAAATCCAAGCTTAACTCGAGCTTAGATTTTCAGCTCGTTTTCAAATCTCATCCAAGCCTGCTTGGTTTATAATCAAGCCGAGCCTGAACTTGCCCTGGCTCAACTCGGCTCGGCTTATGAACAGTTATACGTACGTGTACAATTAACATCCAGAAATTGATGTGTATGCTCTATCTAGTATATATAAGTGTTCTATGTATCGTGTTAATTCATTAATTATTGGATTGTGGGTTAGATTATCTGGATTTTTATTTAATCCATTGGATTTTAGTTATTTCAACAAATATTTTGTACCGAATTCTTCATTTTTCCTTGATGGTAATTTGTTGCTACGACAATCTCGTGAGCAAAAAAGTATATATGAACTTAACAATGGGCATGTTTGGCTTAACTTATTGCTGACTTTTCCAAAAGTCCTTTTGGCAAAAATAAGTCAGGAAATCCTGACTTTTGCCTTCAAAAAAGGACTTTTGCCCTTAAAATGGAAAGCCAAACACTTCTCAAAAGGACTTTTACCCCTTCAAAAGTCCTTTTTTCTTCAAAATAAGGAACCCCAAACACCCACAATATACTAAATATTTCTCTCATGTACCAAACACATGTAAATTATAAGTTAGAATAATTACTTACTTCACATGTCTGACATATAAGTACATAAAGCTTATATAGGGTTTAACTCTAAAAACAAAATTAGCTATAGAGAGATCACCCATAAATTTACATAAAGACAAACTTTTTATTTTATCTGATGTGATGAATAGATTAGCCACCTACACTAATAAACAAGGCCCATTCTACACACACCTCCCTCCTTCCTAATTACACCCCCTCTTGTGAGAGGAAAACTGTCGGTCCCACACAGGCCCCACCTGTAAGTATGTGAGAGGAGGGAGGTGAAAAAAGTAAATAGAGGGGGTGTAGAAAGTAGCACCCATAAACAACCTTCTAGATTACAATGTACTATAGAAACTTTGGTTTCAAATATTAAACAACATTAAGAATATAGTATCATTAAAAGTAGATAAGTTTAATTAAGCGATGGACCGTATTATATAAAACTTAATGGTGCTAATAGGCTAACAGCCTACAAGTGTGTTGCCCAGAATGATCTTTGATCTTTAGATCGCAAATGATAAATGTAACTTTATTGAATACTGAAATTTGAATACAATGAAATTTGCATGAACATGAATGAGATCTACAAATGAAAATCTAAAGGCCTATTTATACTAATCTAATGGGTACGAGTGTAGAGACATGTCCCTTCGTGAATAGACATGTCCTTTGAATGAATGGTTGTGATCACATATGAAGAGATGCGTCTTTTCCTTCTTAATCACAACCACTAATTGAATAGATGTGTCTCTTGGTGGTGCCCCTTGAAGCCATCGATCAAAGAGAGGTAGCCCTAGGGGTTTCGCACCCTTTGGGGTGGAAGTTACAAACTTCTGAAATGTCATAAACAGCCCCTGAACTTTGTAACCGCCATGTAACTATCTTTTAACTAATAACTAATAAACCCTTGCACTTTGGATGTGTAGAGATTAAGAATTTCATTCACCCCCCTAATCTTGAACATCCTTGAGTTGTTGTAGATCTTGAACTCCGAGTAGTTCTAGCATTGTAGCAAACTTGACCCTTGCTAGTGCCTTTGTAAGTATGTCTGCCCGTTGTAGTTCTCCACTTACGTCTTCCACATTGATGTCCTCGTTCTCAACGCATTCTCTTATGAAGTAATAGCGTGTATCAATGTGCTTGCTTCTTCCATGAAAGACTGGATTTCTCATGAGTGCTATTGCAGAAACATTATCCACTTTGAGTGTTATCTTCTCTTCCTTCTAGCCTGTAATTTCACTTAACAATCTTTTAAGCCATAGTGCTTGGCATGCTGCTGCAGTGGCTGCCATGAATTCTGATTCACATGATGATAATGCCACTGTCTGTTGCTTCTGTGTACACCAGGTTATAGGTGATTCTCCAAAGTAGAATACCAGACCAATTGTTCCTTTTCCTTTGTCTGTATTAACTCCAAAGCTGCTATCACTATAAGCTGTGATCTTACATCCTCCTTGCTTCTTATATATGATTCCATGCTCTTTAGTTCCTTTGATATAACGTAGTATTTGCTTCACTGCTTTCAAGTGTTGCTCCTTTGGTTCTTGCATGAATCTACTAAGCAGACTGACTGGGTAACATAGATCTGGTCTTGTATGCAATAAGTACCTGAGAGAACCTATCAGGCTTCTGTAATGTGTTGCATCTACTAGATCTCCTTCTTCAGTCTTCGTTAATTATGTTCCTGGATTCATGGGAATCTTTGTGTCGTTGCAGGATAACATATCAGCGTCTTTGAGTATCTTGTTGATATAGCCTGTCTGCTTGATGGCTATCTCACCCCCTGCTTGAATAACTTCTATTCCCAGATAATATGCTAGCAATCCTAGATCGCTCATATCAAACTTGTTCTTCATCTGAGATTTGAAAACATCTATCTCCTTCCTTGATGTTCCAGTGACTATCAAATCATCAACATAGACTCCAACTATCAGCGTAGAAGTCTCACTCGTCCTTGTATAGATTGCATTCTCTAAAGTGCACTTCTTGAAGTTAAGTGACTTTAGGGTTTGATCTAACTTCGTATTCCAAGCTCTTGGTGCTTGTCTCAATCCATACAGTGCTTTTGATAGTCTATAAACCTTTCCTTCATCTCCTGGCTTTACAAATCCTTCTGGTTGTGATACATAGACCTCCTCATTGAGATCTCCATGTAAGAATGCAGACTTCACGTCTAAATGATGTACCTCCCAACCTTGATATGCTGCTAAAGCCAACATTAGTCGAACTGTCTCTATGCGTGCTACTGGTGCAAAGACTTCGTCAAAGTCTATTCCATGTTGCTGAACATATCCTTTTGCAACCAGCCTTGCTTTATGTCTGACCACATTTCTGTTTGCATCTTTCTTAGTCTTGAATACCCACTTTAAACCTATTGCCCTGTGATCTCTTGGCAACTCTGTCAATCTCCAAGTGTTATTTTTGTTTATCGAGTCTAACTCGGCCTTCATTGCTTCAATCCATTTTCTGTCACTAGATGCTTCCTTGTAATTCCTTGGTTCTTCTTCAGCAAGTAGTAATTCTTGTGGATCTACTTGAATTTCCTCCGTCTCTTCATACAATTCTTCGAGACTTCTCAGTTTTACTGGAGTGTCACTAATACTCTCTGTTGTACTTTCAGAGGTAGATGGACGTCTACTTGATAATCTGCTTGAACTTCCTGATGAGTTTTGATTATACGAGTGTGCTGGCGGGGTTACATAGGAGTTTGGTTCTTCTGTCTGATCTACTCCTGAATCATCATGATGTGGCCCGCTACTACCAGGACTACTTGGTTCATTTTCTTCTAACTCTGTTGAGTTGTCATCTTCTTGAATGACAAAGTTTGTCCATTCGGGATTCCCTGAATCTACCATTTCCATATAACTATTCCAGTTCCATGGTTGACCTTCCATGAACTTTACATCTCTATTGACACATATCTTGTTCTTCGCCGGATCATATAATCTGTATGCCTTTGATCCTTCTTCTATTCTAAGGTAAACCATAGGTAAACTTCTATCATCTAACTTCTTTTGTTGAAGTGGTAATACCTTAGCATATGCTGTGCAACCAAAAACCTTTAAGTGTTCCAGATTCGGCTTTCTTCCTTTCAATGCTTCATACGGGGTCTTGTTTACCAAAGCCTTCGTTGGAATCCGGTTTAATACATATAACGTATGTCTTATTGCTTCTCCCCAGAAATTTTGTGGCATGTGCATTGCCTTTAACATACTTCGAGTAGTTGACAACATCGTCCTGTTTCTTCTTTCCACTACTCCGTTTTGCTGTGGGGAATATGGCGCTGTAAGCTGTCTCGCTATGCCATTGTCCTTGCAATACTTGTTGAATTCAGCGGACGTGAATTGTCCTCCTCTGTCCGTCCTTAGCATTTTTAACTTGGTTTGAGTTTCTGTCTCCACCTTTTCTTTGAACTGCTTGAAAGTTTCGAATGCTTGATCCTTGGAAGTTAGTAGATATGCCTACATGTAGCGAGTACAGTCGTCTACAAGTAGAAATATATACTTCTTCCCAGCGAGTACCACACAAATCTCCATAGACTAAATCCAGAGGACTTAAAGATCTGAATTTCGCCTGGTTTGGAAATGGTGTCCTACTATGTTTTCCTAATAAGCATGCGTCACATACTTGATTGGCATGACTTATTTAAGGAACTCCATGTACCAAGTTCTTTCGAGTCATTTCCTTAACAGCATCGAAGTGTAAATGGCCTAACCTTGCGTGCCATAACCATGCTAAATCTTCTGTGTTTGAGAGCAGGCAGATTGGCCTTCCAATCTTCAACTTCACTTTATACAACCTATTCCTCATTCTCCTGACTCGCATTAGTAACTTTCTATTTCTGTCGCGGACTGTTAGTAAGTCTCCATCCACTACTATGCACCCGATTTCTGTAAGTTGTCCGAGGCTCAATATGTTGCTTTTCAGACTTGGAATGTAGTATACTTGAGAAACAATCTTCTGTTCTTGGTTCAGACATTCCAGCAGTATTGAACCTTTGCCTTTAATTTCTACGTGCGACCCGTCTCCGAACCGAACTTGCCCTGTCACCTTTTCATCTAATTCTCTGAAGTGACTTCGCACTCCTGTCATGTGGTTGCTGGCCCCGTTGTCTAAATACCATAGACTTTCATCTTCTGAGGCGTAACTTGCTGGTTCTATGCGTTCTTCGTTTAGTAGAACCCTTTCTTGAACAACGTTTTCTTCTTGTATTGCCATTAGCAATACGGGTGCTTCGTCTTCCTCGACGAGATTTGAATGCTCTTGTACAACATCTTTCTCAGGAAAGTCTTTCTTGAAGTGTCCATACTTCTGACACTTGTAGCACTGGATCTTACTTATGTCTGTTTGGTTTCTTCCAAAATTCCTCCAATTCTTAGACCTTCCACCTCTGGGTCTATACGAAGATCCTTCGTTCTTAGTGCTTTGCCTGTCTTTATTGTCTCGCCAGTTTCCGCGCGATTGGTTGAACCTACCACGCCCGCGGTTTCCAAACTGTCTTCCTCTGCCTGAGTTGTTGTCGTGATGTGTAAACATCAACTTGTCTTGACTTTCTCCTGGGCTTCCTTTCTTTTTCTTAAGTCTTTCTTCGAACGTTGTTAACCTTCCGCCCGCTTCTTCTAGCGTCATTGTTTCTAGATCGGCGTACTGTTCCATCGAGGCGACAATCTGAGTAAACTTATCTGGCACTGCATTTAGGAGTTTGCGTACCAGAGTCGGTTGACTCAGTGTTGTCCTTAATTCGCTTGCCTGGGTAACTACACTGTTTATCTTTGCGGTGAAGGAGTCTATAGTGTCATCTTCCCTCATTTGCATTAACTCGAATTCTGATAAAAGTGTATGCCACCGAGCCTTCTGTACCCGATCAACACCAATGTGTCTAGTCTTGAAATTTTCCCAAATTTCCTTTGCAGTTTTACAACTTGCAACTTGCAATACAACATCCTCCGGTATTGCTTGGAACAGATAAGCAATTGTTGCCTTATCTTTCTTAACATCCGTTTGCGTATTTTCTGTCGGTTCAATCGTTTCCCAAAGTCCATTCGCTTCCAAAATCGTCTTGATGCGAATTGCCCAAACCGTATAGTTTGTTGCTTTCAAAATAGGACACTGGAATTGGGAAAGAGAACTTCCTTCCTTTTGAATTATGACTTGTGAATTTGGTCCGGTTGTTCCTGACATGTCTTCTGACCGAACAATCTTCACTTTCAAAAAACTTTATCTTTCTTGGTTTCTACAAACCTCTAATCCTTAACCCCGGCGTATAACCCAACGCGTAACAAACAATCAATCTAATTCCCACTAAACCCTGGAATCAAAACCCTAGATTCCTAACCCCTGGTTCAACCCTGAACCGAAAATAAAACTAACTTGCGAATGGAGAAAGAATAATAAAATCTGATCGTGAATTCCCTGCGATGCCTTAGAGCCTGATGCTCTGATACCAATTGTTGCCCAGAATGATCTTTGATCTCTAGATCGCAAATGATAAACGTAACTTTATTGAATACTGAAATTTGAATACAATGGAATTTACATGAACATGAATGAGATCTACAAATGAAACTCTAAAGGCCTATTTATACTAATCTAATGGGTACGAGTGTAGAGACATGTCCCTTCGTGAATAGACATTTCCTTTGAATGAATGGTTGTGATCACATATGAAGAGATGCGTCTTTTCCTTCTTAATCACAGCCACTAATTGAATAGATGTGTCTCTTGGTGGTGCCCCTTGAAGCCATCGATCAAAGAGAGGCAGCCCTAGGGGTTTCGCACCCTTTGGGGTGGAAGTTACAAACTTCTGAAATGTCATAAACAGCCCCTGAACTTTGTAACCGCCATGTAACCGCCATGTAACTATCTTTTAACTAATAACTAATAAACCCTTGCATTTTGGATGTGTAGAGTAAGAATTTCAAAGTGCAGGGACCAGTTTGGTTAAAAAACATAAATTCATAGGTGAGTTTTACGTTAATGAAAAGGGTCGTGGCTCATGTGTAATAATCATCAATTTTAGATTTTTAGGGCTTACATAACTTAAATTCGGCCCACCAATTAAATAAAAATGTAGACGTGTACTAAATCTTTATAAAAGAATCGTGTCATTCAATCATTGTATTACATCATTACATGATAAATATATGTTTCTGATCCGTTAGAACCGGGCAGCCGCGTGAGCCTCTTGTGATAACTTCACCAATAGTGCCCCAAAACACCCCCATTTTTGCCCAATAGTGCCAGCCACCACCCTCACGCCCCCGCTGAAGCTTGGCCGTTGTGGTGTTCGCAAGCCACCGTGGCAGCCGCGTGGCTAGCACCCTACGCGCACAGCTCCACAACACATAGCCTAATATAGCGGTTTCACCAAGGTCAGCTTCTTGATCAGTTCCCTCAAATTGACAGTTTTAAGGTTGTTTTTTTCTTTTCATTTACCACTTTTAAATCCATATCATCGAAGCTTTGTTGATCCGCTACCTATTCCATGAAATTCCTGAACAAACTTTCCAACAATATTAACTCAAAGCACTAGTTTTCATTAATGTCCATAGTGTTGGCCGCAGTAATCCTGAGAATTTATGAGATTAGACAAAGAAATGGCTGAGGTTTTTTACTTTGAAGGTTGATCAGTAATGTTTTTGACTTTCATGGATTTCACAAGAATTTGTTCTGTGTAAATTTGTTATCAGATAATCATATTTTTATATTTTTAACATACTTGGTAACAATTTCTAATGGATTTAACGCATTTGTCGTTAAGGTACGCAAACTATGATAACTTCTACAATGATCCAAATGTTGTTGAGGATGCGGGCATCGGTCCACTTGGAATATGTGGCAATCAGACAACATCTCAGCCAGCAACAACTTTTACCCAAGATGTAGGTGGGATGTTATCAGATATAACAGATGCTACTCCAAAAACCAGCAACTTCTATGTAGCATCCACAACTCAAATCACAAGTAATAATGCAACAGTGTATGCATTCGCGCAGTGTGTTGGAAATATTAACAAGGGCATATGCGAAAGCTGCATCAATAATGCATATACTAGTATATCAAATTGTCTTCCTAGCGCAGAAGCTACGTTTATCAGCGTGGGCTGTTTTGCAAGATATTCAATGACTCCATTTTTCAATGATAATCAGACGGTAGATATCACAAATTTCTTAAAAGGTTAGGCCTTGTGATGTTCTTTCTTTTTTCTGTTTCGTTTCTATAAGTAGCCGAATACACGCTAACTTGGTAATCCGTAGTAGCTTCACAATTGTTGCTATTCTAACTTTATATGATCATGTATTGTAGGCAATTCATCAAGCAAGGTACCAATTATTGCTGGAGCAGCTGCTGGTGCTGGTCTTCTTATTATCCTAATTGTGTCATGCTTATTGTTTCTACGATGGAAGAAGTCTAGGACGACTCTAGAAGGTGAATGCATAACATTAACACAGTATGATGAATCTACAAACACGTAGTATGTGGGGTCCATACACCTCACTGCTTGTGTGTGATGAGATTCATTGTGTGGGATATGTCAAATACCATTGTCCTAAATATATTTCTTAAAGCAATATTATGTCAATTTTCATCATACTCATCTATATGTCAAACATGTGTTGCCTTAGACTCGCCGGAATTGAAGGGGACAATAAATTACAATTACAAAGATCTGCAATTGGCAACCAATAACTTCAGTGAAGAAAATATTTTAGGGAAAGGAGGTTTTGGTGAAGTATTCAAGGTAATAAGATTCACCGTCCTATTGCCTAAATTACTGAAACATCCCTTATATATTGAACTATATAACTATGTCTTTTTTATCTAATAGGCAACTCTTGAAGATAACAGCATTGTGGCAGTTAAGAAAATTCAAGTATGGGATGCTAAAGCAAAAGCGAGAGAAGAATTCGAAAATGAAGTTAAACTCGTAAGTGATGTTCATCATCGAAACCTTCTCCGTCTCCTAGGATGGTCCAGTGAAGGATCTAATCTACTTCTTGTCCTGGAGTACATGCCAAATGGCAGCCTTGACAGATTTCTATGGGGTAACTCACTGTTATAAAACTGATTAAATTTTGTTACATGACGATATTCATTTAGAAACAATTGATATGCTAATAAATTCCTTGGTACTGGAGGTGCAAGAAAGGGGACTCTGAACTGGAAACAGCGATATGATATCATATTTGGGATAGCAAGGGGTCTAGCTCATCTACACAATGAATTCCATGTCAAAATCGTTCATAGAGATATAAAATCGAGCAATATTCTCCTTGATCATGATTTTCAACCCAAAATAGCGGATTTTGGGTTGGCAAGGTTTCATCCAGAGGATCAAAGTCATATTAGCACAAAGTTTGCCGGGACACTGTAAGTTAGATTAACAAAAGACTCTTGGATTCCTTTTACAGAGTCTAATCAGATTCTTTTTATTTTATCAACATAACGCAATACCAGGGGCTACACGGCGCCCGAATATGCACTTCATGGTATTTTATCCGATAAAGTTGACACCTATAGCTTTGGTATCGTTGTTCTTGAAATCATCAGCGGGCTAAGGTGTACGGACATGAGCTCTGATAAACCATCCATAGAAGATTACCTTCTGGAACATGTGAGATGCCCTCTTTCCCAAATATCTTATTGCTTTTTTATTTTTGCATTTATCTAAAGAAAGCAACATTTTCATTGGACATATTATTTAGCTCCTGCATTGTTTGTGGCAATTGTGTGAACAGGCTTGGAAGTTGTACGAGAATAGAAAGCATGTCAGGCTCATTGATGAGACATTGGATGTAAACGAACATGAAGAGCATGTGAAACAGATCATTGAGATTGCGTTACTGTGCACTCAGTCACCAGCCTCAAAAAGACCAGTTATGTCAGAAGTTGTTTCCATGCTTCCAAAAGGCCTATCATTGGGAAATAGACAATTAACCCGACCTACTTTCATTGATCATCATAGGCGGGTTCATATAGGATCCCCAAACAAGCATAATGTTTCTGGAATGCCAAAGGAATCAGACACGAAACTGCAGCTGCAAAGTGTAGAAGCATATGACGAAGTACATGTAATGGAGAAGGGGATGAATGTCCAAAAGCGTGCATAATGTTTATGTGAACCTCATGATATTATTAAAGAAAATAGAAGACAACTTAGTTTTCTGTACTCGTATTTGGGACGTTTTTTCACCTCAATAAGAAATTGCTATCATTAATGCTCTACACTGCAAAAAGATATGTGACCTTGTGTAACTTTAAAAATAATGACTTTTTGTTGTATTTTAAGTTTGTAAAGTATTAGAGCATTGTTATCTCGACGGTTAGTATTTTTCTGTTTCTCTTATTTGTTCTGTTAGCCTTTCTAACTTTAGTTTTTAGCTGCACCTATTTGTAACCTTAGCGTATTTGGATCATGGTTTGTTGATGGTGGTCTAACATCAGTGACTTTGCTGACGAGGGTTTTTATATCCCGGCGATTTGGTGACTTGGTGAACCAAGAAGCGTGGGGAAGAATGTGGTAAACCACGGAAAGGAGGTAGGAAGCAGTGGTTCATATGGTGTGTGTGTGTGTGTATGTGGTTCATATGGTAAGTCATTACAGAGATGAATTTGATGATTGTTTGTGGAGCTAAATGATTGGTTTGTTTATTAACTATCTATCAAAATATAATAATTTAACCTAAATCTTGCCCATGCCCGCACTTCCTTTCGCAGCCTTGCTTTCCGGGGTTCTGCGCCTGAGTTGCGATCGTGGCGGGGGTTAATGCACATTCACCTTTTCACAACACATGGCCTAATTAAGTGTTGAAAGTTGTTGTTTTGGATGGAGTGACTGTTAAATTTGATTTTGTTAAAAATGTAATTGAAGCTGTTATCATTTAGTGGTGATTATTGATGGATTAGAAAAAAAAAAAAGGATGAATAGAAAATCACCAGTTGATCTATTGAAGAAATTAGAAGAACTCAAAAGAATTTGAAGTTCTTGTGTCAACTTTTGTGATAAAAAGGGTTGCTAGATAAAAAATGGGGGAGAAAAGTTACTGTGAATGATTTACTTGAATTAAAATTTGGTGAAATTATTTTGTTATCTTTTTTTTTTATGTAAGATTAAATATATATTATTTTATATTTAATCTAGTAGCTATTATAATCATTTACATTATATGGATCAAAATATATAACAATCCTATTAAATAATTAGTTGGTAATTATTGATGGGCCAAATTACCCTTATTAACTAATTATGGTTTCCTCTTGGGTGCATATATAAGGAGACTTATGTAGAGGTTCTAGGGTTAGACACATAACCTAACTAATTCACATAATATTAGCGGAAGCGATTTATATAATTTACCAAAAGCCGATTATATAAATTTGATTTATTAATCCGATTAATAAATATTCCCAATCAGGATCAAGGTTATACGCGTATAAACAAATAAAAGGAATAAACAACCATAGAGGGTTTTAGTAATCAACCTTTGACGACTACACCGGAATTGTAACACGCGGGTTACAACGAATCCTCGCTAGTAGGAAGTTCACAACCGAGCACAAGATACCCGAGAGTAGAACCGGCCAAGAAGGAGGCGGCGGCGATGCTTGGTCGACGGCAAGAGGATGGCGGCTAAGCTTAGGAGGGTGGCTAGGGTTTTGTGTTTTTATAAAAGTGTATCTAGGGTTTCCACCTTAAACATCCTTTTATAAAACCCAATCTTACATTAAGGCCCTTTAAGATTATACAATTATAATCCTCTTAATAATAATCTAATTAATATTAAGTCCCACGCGTTTAAACTATTATTATTTCACAAATAATAATCTACCTACTCGTGAACATATACGATTCGTGTACCAATGTGTAACTCTTCGGATCGTACCGAGTTAGTTACGTTGACTTTAATTAAGGTCGGACATACATATATCCAACAATCTCCCACTTGGACGATTTTAATTAAATGAGTCAACGTGTGCAGAGTTGGACGCCTAGCTGCATCACACTGCTCTTAACACGGCATGACACTTTACAGTCGTCAACTAGTTCTTTGCGTTCAAGTAACACTTTACTTAACCAAATACTATAGCCCTGATAATTCTATCAATAAGTCCCTTCTGTATAGAACATTAGTTGATCATAAGACATGGATCATTCATTCTTATATAGTGATCAACCATTCTCTATTCTCGTCTTTAATTCAAAGTGGTCTAACGAACTAATTTTGGTCCGAGCGTGGCCACGCGTTTATTCCAGTTTGAGTTAACGAGGGCGCCAGAATGGCTAAACTTCTAATCCTATAGAAGTGCAGAATTCCATCAGCATCATACAACTCCCACTTGACCTTGGATTCCTCCCAACACTACCCGGATTACTACCCATGTTTCAGGACAGTGTTAGATAACATCAAAGATTGTCCTTGATCAATGTAGTTTAATATGTGCCTAATGAAAAAGGACAGATTGAACATATCAATATCAAAACTTCTCATGACTTAAATCTATGGAGATTGTTTTGAAGCGAGTTACATCCAATATCATTCCCTAGTGATATCTGTGAATTTTGATTCTCAAACTCTTAAGTTATTCATCTCATGAATACAATCATCTCAATTCACAATAGTCTTACATTCAAATTCATTCCCATGTAATTTGATCGACTACGGATATTTTAGAATACGCTTATTCAAGGATATAAACATACAAATAACGAACACAGTTACAAAATAATTAAACTTGCATTTAACCAATAAATCAAATAACTATTTTAATGTAACTGTTTTAGTTCAAAATCAAAACACCAATACTAACTACAAATCATGCCCACTGTCTAGCAAATCTAAGCCCTATTTTTCCAACATGCTCCTCATGTTTAGCTTGAGGTAGAGGCTTAGTAAAGGGGTCAGCCAGATTTAGATCCGTATGAACTTTGCTTATTACGATGTCTCCACGCTCTATTATCTCTCTAATATAGTGGAATTTTCTGAGTATATGCCTTGTGGTTTGATGCGACCTTGGTTCCTTTGCAAGAGCAATGGCACCAGTATTGTCACACAACATCTCGATTGGTTTCTTTATGCTAGGCACAACGTCGAGATCAGTAATGAACTTCTTCATCCAGGCAGCCTCCTTAGTAGCATCCGATGCAGCATTGTATTCTGATTCACAGGTGGATTGAGCAACCACACTTTGCTTCGAGCTCTTCCAAGTAACAGCCCTACCATTCAGAATGAAAACATATCCCGTCTGAGATCTTGAATCATTACAATCAGTCTGGAAACTTGCATCAGTATAACACTTAACTGATAGCTCCTCATCCAGTCCTCCATATATTAAGAACATGTCCTTAGTCCTTCTTAAGTACTTAAGAATGTTCTTCACTGCAGCCCAGTGACTCTCTCCTGGATTCTGTTGATATCTACTCGTCCTGCTAAGGGCATACGAGACATCAGGTCTAGTACATAACATGGCGTACATGATGGGACAGATAGCAGAAGCATATGGAACTCTTTCAATTTTCTTCTTTTCCTCTTCGGTCTTAGCACACTGCTCGCCATTAAGAATGGTTCCATGTGCCATGGGCAAGAGCCCCCTTTTTGAGTCTTGCATTGAGAAGCGTCGTATGACCTTATCAATATGTGTAATTTGACTTAAACCTAATAAACGCTTTGATCTATCTCTATAAATCTTTATTCCTAGAATATAAGTGGCTTCACGAAGATCTTTCATTACGAAACATTTTCCCAACCAAGCCTTAACATCTTTTAGCATAAGGATATTGTTTCAAATGATTAGTATGTCATCTACATACAGAACTAGAAAAGTGATATAGCTCCCACTAGATTTCTTGTAAACACACGGTTCATCTTCGTTTTTAATGAAGCCAAACTCTTTAATTTTCTGATCAAAACGAAGATTCCAGCTGCGAGATGCTTGCTTCAATCCATAGATGGATTTATTTAGCTTGCACACCTTATTAGGATTATTTGGATTGACAAAACCTTCAGGTTGAACCATATAGACATCTTCAAGTAAGTGTCCATTAAGGAGCGCGGTCTTGACATCCATTTGCCATATCTCATAGTCATAATATGCAGCAATGGCAAGTAGAATTCTAATAGACTTAAGCATGGCTACTGGCGAGAAAGTTTCCTCATAATCAATTCCTTGAGTCTGAGTGAACCCTTTTGCTACAAGCCTTGCTTTGTAGGTTTGCACATTTCCGTCCATGTCGGTCTTCTTCTTGAAGATCCATTTGTTTCCTACAGTCCGACCTTCGGTAGGAAGATCAACCAAATCCTAGACTTGGTTATCATACATGGATTGCATCTCTGCATTCATGGCTTCTTGCCATTTCTTGGATTCTGAATCCAACATTGCAGCTTTGTAAGTAGCAGGTTCAGCTTCATCAATCATGAAGATATCGTCATACCTTTCAGGTGCACGACGATCCCTAATACTTCTTCGAACACTTGGTGTTTCTGTTGTTTCTTGAGTCCTCTTAGGCTCAACTTCAACAACTAGATCAGTTACTTCTGGTTCTGTCTGAACAACTGGTTCAGTCACTTGTGATTCTCGAATTTCTTCAAGATCCACATGGTTTTCTCCAATCCCTCGTGCCAGAAGCTCTTCCTCCAAGAAAGTGCCTATGCGTTTAGTGAAAATCTTATTTTCAGTGGGATGGTAGAAAAGGTAACCGATCCTTTTAGCGTATCAAACGAAAACCACTTTTTCGCCTCTGGGATCTAGTTTATCCGAAGATTCTAGAGTGACATAAGCGTTACATCCCTAGACCTTGAGATAGGATACCTTTGGTTTCTTTCCATGCCATATCTCATAAGGCGTTTTGTCAACCTTCTTCGTTGGAGCTATATTCACAAGTTTTGCGGCAGTTTCCAAAGCATAACTCCAAAAGGGTTGTTCGACACATCATTGATCGAACCATATCTAGTAGAGTTCGATTTCTCCGTTCAGACACACCATTATGTTGTGGCATTCCAGGTGGAGTGAGCTGTGAAACTTTTCGACAATCCTTTAGATGGTCGATGAACTCCTGACTAAGATATTCACCACCTCGATCTGATCGAAGCATCTTAATAGTTCTATGATGTGTGTAAAATGCAACATATAAATCACATCAATTAAGGCATAAAACTAACCCTTTTTAAGTACTAATGTTGGAAAAAGAGTGTTTTTGTCTTCCTTTTGTATTTTCAGGATGAAATGAGCTCAAATTCACAAAAGAAGCAAAAAGACAACTAATTCTAGCATAAATACAAGAAAAGGAATAAAAGTAGACTGCCCGGACCCTCAACGGCATCCTCCAAAGCAAAGAAGAGAAAGCAGAAGCCTGAACACGCCCCGTGCTCAGCCAGCACGGGGCCGTGCCCAAGAAGCAGCATAAAAGACAAACTTATAGAAGCTTCCATTGCCCACCACGGGGCCGTGTCCAGCGGGCACGGGGGCGTGGTGAAAGTACAGCAGGCGCATTAATTGTAATTGCGAATTACAATTAATGAGGAGAGAGAGTGTCAGACGGGCACGGGGGCGTGTCCAGCGGACACGGGGCCGTGCCCAGCCTTCTGTTCAGCCTATAAATAGGGGTGCTTGGTTTCATTCCATCTCATCCCTTGGCACACCACCTCTCTCACACTTCATACACCACCCACCACCACCATAACACCATCATCCACCACCATCATCCATTGTCCATCGTAGAGTGTGTGAGTCGTCTCGGGATCCAAGATTGATCGTAAGAGTTCTTGACAATCAAGGCCATGTTTGCCTAAGTCTCTTACATCACTTGGTGAAGACAAGTGTTTAGTATAATACTTTTTATTTTCAATCTTTTGCACTTTTTATTTGGTTTTGTATTAATGACTTTAATAACTAGTTGCTTATGTTGAAGGTGATCTTTCCTTATCGTTTGTCCGTGGTGTCTTGGCATTATTTTACTGTCTATATAAAATAAAAGATTTTCACCATTCATATCTCCACGGTCTATATGGAGGTATGTTGGCTACCTGGTCGGGGGTTAAGGGAACGGTTTGGTAAGGGTCTTGCCCTTGTTCAGCGTTTAGAGGTCCTGCTTGGGACCTGGGTCAAATTTAGTAGGATCTCCTTCAATGCCCATAGGTATTGGATGGCGGGGATCCAAACTCTTTGACTCCCTCATAAGTTAACTACTATTAATACTATAACCCGGCTATTTAGGACTGTATCCCTGCTGACTCAGACTACTTAGCCGAGGGTAACGTCACCGCCGAAAGCGGGGCCTACCACAATTTGCATTATTAACTTAATTCATTATCTTTCAATAATCCGACCCTTTAGGATTGTATCCTTGCTGACTCAAACTACTGGGTTGAGGGTAACGTTGCCTTCAAAAGAGGGGCCTACTACAATAACTAAGATAATCTCTTAAACAAGTGCAAAAGTGCGAAAATAATCAAAGGTTATACTAATACACGTGTCGGATCCAAGTGATTCATCTTGTCTATCTGTTTTTATTTTATTTTATTTTTCAGCATTTAGTTAGTTTTTATTTTCTTAGTTTAAAAAACATTTTTCTCACTTTTTGATTTGATTAGACGTTGAGGATAAACCGGTATTAAAAGCTCTTGTGTCCTTGGACGACCTCGGTATCTTACCAACACTATACTACGTCCACGATGGGTGCACTTGCCCATATGTGTGTTTAGTGTTAGTGAATATCGTGTTTTATAAATTTAAAACTTGGCTAAAAGTGTAAAAAGGGTTTAAATATACATTTAAATTATATATACACCAACACACATCAAGTTTTTGGCGCCGCTGCCGGGGACACAAGGATTTTAAGAAAGCTTAAAATCGACGGCCTAATCAGTTTTTCAAAACCTTTTTAAAACGCGCGCACATTTTTCTGCATTTTAGTTTAGTTTGCATTTACAGTAGCCTGAACACGGGGCCGTGCTCACTGAACACGCCCCCGTGCTGCATATTTTTAGTTAGATACCCAGATACAGAGTCTGAACACGGGGCCGTGCTCACTGAACACGCCCCCGTGCTCAACGTGACCAGTAACTTTAATTAAAACGCCCAGATACAGACCCTGAACACGGGGCCGTGTCCACTGAACACGTGGCCGTGTCCAGCTTCTGTTTCCGTCTTTATTTTTGTTTTCTGGTCCCGAGACTCAGTTGTGGTCTGTTGAGTGATTCTTATGGATCAATACTCAAGAGGCTACAACTACACCTATGATGAGGATGATTATAGGGGTAATTATTGCACTAATTGTCGTAACGCACGCTCGGTTCAATATAATAACTCATATCAACCATCCAATTCATACAACCATTATGAGGAGCCCAGGTACGAGCCGTCAACTTCATACACATCCTATGAAGACCAAAGGTATGAACCTCCTCCCTCATACTCATATTTTGATGAACCAAGGTATGAACCTTCATACTCATACTTTGAAGATTCAAGATATGAGCCACCACCTTCATACTCTTATTATGAGGAACCATGGCGTGAACAACCCGCCTCATATAAGTACTATGAAGAACAAAGTTTCGACCCTTATCCATCATATGCTTACAATGAAGAACAATGGTGTGAACCATCTACTTCATATGAGTACTATGAGGAGCCAAGGATTGAACAACCGGATTCAAGCCTTGAGGATCCCAATTCTTTTTCTCTCACCGAAGTGACCAATAGGATATTAGAACACATTAAAACTATCGAACGTTACATGAAAGAATCTCGCGCAAGGGAAGAGGAGTCCCGCGCAAGAGAAGAATTAAATTGTAATAATAACGTAGAGATAGTTGAAAGTGTAAAAATGGAAGAACAAGAAAGTGAAAAACCGACACATGAGTTAAACAACGAAAGAGGTGAGGCCGATAACGTAAAAATTCAAGAAGAGTCTAATTTTAAAGAAATTAACCTCTTGTCGCCTTCTTTTGAAAATCATTGTTTAGTAACCCCTCATGCTAAGTTTTTAAAAGAGCTAAACACTAGTACTAAAATTGAAGAAATGGTAAGTGTTAGGTTAACTAATGATCAAACTTCGCTAATAAAAGAAGATTCTTTTGAAATTAACATTACACCGGTTCCATGTTTCTTTCAAAATTCATTTATTAGTAATATCACCATTGATAAAGATCTTTGTGTTAACATGATGCCTAACTACATTTTTGAAAAGTTAAGTCTTAGTGATTTCGCTCCACTTCAAATACCCATTTTTCTATCCGATCGGAAAGTAATAAAAACAATCGGTGAAGTTGAGGATGTCTTGGTTCAAACAAATCAAATGGTAATCCCAACCGACTTTGTCATCCTCGATGACGCTCCTCTAGTGTTGGGACGACCTTTTGTAAAAACTCATGAAGCTTTGAAAAACCGGAAGTACAACAATCTACCTCTTCAATTAGGGGCATTCAAAAGGAGCATAGATCTTGAGCGCTCAATGAAATATCCTTTTGGCAATAATGACCCCCTAATTGAAGATGATCCAGAACCACCCGATAAGGAGGGTCTAGCCAAGGACCCTTATAAACGTGGCGCACCACGGAGGCATTCCGCGGAACTATCCTTAGTTTTAGATTAGTTTAACTTTTATGCTTTCTAGTTTAGTTTTAATTTTCAGGAATAAAACACACTCGGGATGGTGAAGGATGCTAAGGGAAGCTTGAACCAACACCCCATGCACAAAAACAGAGCCTCTCGACAATTTTTCTTCATTACAGCAAGTTCAGCACGGGGTCGTGCTCAACCCAACACGCCCCCGTGCCCAAAACTCTGCAGAAATGCCCAGTTCAGGTATCTGGACACGGGGCCGTGCTCAATGAACACGACCCCGTGCCCAACCTTCTGTTTACTTTTGGTACTGGCAGTCTAGACATGGGGCCGTGCTCAGCCAACACCACCCCGTGTTCAGCTACCCAGTACCATAAAATCTTGTTTTTAACCCACTTTTACACATTCTAATCAACCGAAAATCTTATTTTTGGGACACATTGAGGACAATGTGTAATTTAAGTGTGGGGGGATGCTAAAACCTTGAATTTTGCAAGTCCTAATTACAAGCCTTACTCAAAACTCTATTGGAACCACTAAACACCCCAAATTTTTTCAAAAACTTTTCATTTTTTTTACTTGTCTTGGTTTAATTTGGGAATTTCAAAATTCTAAAAAGGTTATATTTTTACAAATTTACAACCTATAACGTCGTGATAAAAAGAACCAACATAAGAAAATTATGAAACGGCATGACAAGCTTAGTTAAAATTTAATTATATATACTTGATCACATAAAAACCCATTCCCACAAAAGTGAGTTTTGAGCCTTTATTGAGCATACAAAGATACATCTTTAAACTAAATGCTCATTTTTCGTTTCTTGTGTGAATAGCCGCTTGGTTTCTTACGACTCCAGAACTTGCCACGACGATACATTCCCAGTCCTTACCAACTTAAACCCGAGTAAGCAAATGATGGAGGCATTAGGACTAACCCCTTTTTATTTCTACACCATTATTTTTCTTTTTTTTTTACCACCTACCCAAAATCCCCCTAGTTAACCCCTTTGAGCCTAAACCTTTTCATTTCTTAACCCAAAACAAACACCCTTTTTCCCACCAAAACCCCTTTTTCATTTTAAACCCTTTATTTTAGTAACAAAGCGTTGTTTTTCTTATGACTTCCTTATTAAAAAAAAAGAGAAAAATGATGATAATAATGAAGCCAAAAGAAATAAACAAACAAGGTTATCAAAAAGAACTTTGTTTGAAAAAAAAAATTGCTTCATTAAATAAAAAGTCAAAAAAAAAAATAAAAGGTCTTACGAAAACCGATGCTTTTTACGCTTTTCGCCCTTTTACTAACCACTAACCCAACCACCCACCTTTAGCCCAAGCCTAACCCTTCACCCAAAAAAGTCCTCTTGATATTTACAAAGGTATAAAGTTAAAAAGAAGGAGGATTGATTGCTTGGCAAGCTTATGGTAGGAATAAGTTCCATGCCGCTCTCGAGTGATTCACTAAAAATACACCTTCGGCCGAGTGTTGAGTGATCCCCCGTGAGGTATGTGAACTTGTATATAAATGGAATTTTAAAAAGGCATGCTATGCCCAAATAAGTAACTTATCTTATGAAACGTTCTAAATAAATCATAACGAATAGGATTGTAAATAGTATAAAAATAAAACCCAATAAAGATCTTGGATTCCCGACACTCTATGACAAGCCAAAAACTTTCTCTTCTACCTATTCCATTTGGGAGTGTAAGCCACATTTAAAGAGTTTTGCTTGAGGACAAGCAAAAGTTCAAGTGTGGGGGTATTTGATGTGTGTAAAATGCAACATATAAATCACATCAATTAAGGCATAAAACTAACCCTTTTTAAGTACTAATGTTGGAAAAAGAGTGTTTTTGTCTTCCTTTTGTATTTTCAGGATGAAATGAGCTCAAATTCACAAAAGAAGCAAAAAGACAACTAATTCTAGCATAAATACAAGAAAAGGAATAAAAGTAGACTGCCCGGACCCTCAACGGCATCCTCCAAAGCAAAGAAGAGAAAGCAGAAGCCTGAACACGCCCCGTGCTCAGCCAGCACGGGGCCGTGCCCAAGAAGCAGCATAAAAGACAAACTTATAGAAGCTTCCATTGCCCACCACGGGGCCGTGTCCAGCGGGCACGGGGGCGTGGTGAAAGTACAGCAGGCGCATTAATTGTAATTGCGAATTACAATTAATGAGGAGAGAGAGTGTCAGACGGGCACGGGGGCGTGTCCAGCGGACACGGGGCCGTGCCCAGCCTTCTATTCAGCCTATAAATAGGGGTGCTTGGTTTCATTGCATCTCATCCCTTGGCACACCACCTCTCTCACACTTCATCCACCACCCACCACCACCATAACACCATCATCCACCACCATCATCCATTGTCCATCGTAGAGTGTGTGAGTCGTCTCGGGATCCAAGATTGATCGTAAGAGTTCTTGACAATCAAGGCCATGTTTGCCTAAGTCTCTTACATCACTTGGTGAAGACAAGTGTTTAGTATAATACTTTTTATTTTCAATCTTTTGCACTTTTTATTTGGTTTTGTATTAATGACTTTAATAACTAGTTGCTTATGTTGAAGGTGATCTTTCCTTATCGTTTGTCCGTGGTGTCTTGGCATTATTTTACTGTCTATATAAAATAAAAGATTTTCACCATTCATATCTCCACGGTCTATATGGAGGTATGTTGGCTACCTGGTCGGGGGTTAAGGGAACGGTTTGGGAAGGGTCTTGCCCTTGTTCAGCATTTAGAGGTCCTGCTTGGGACCTGGGTCAAATTTAGTAGGATCTCCTTCAATGCCCATAGGTATTGGATGGCGGGGATCCAAACTCTTTGACCCCCTCATAAGTTAACTACTATTAATACTATAACCCGGCTATTTAGGACTGTATCCCTGCTGACTCAGACTACTTAGCCGAGGGTAACGTCACCGCCGAAAGCGGGGCCTACCACAATTTGCATTAATAACTTAATTCATTATCTTTCAATAATCCGACCCTTTAGGATTGTATCCTTGCTGACTCAAACTACTGGGTTGAGGGTAACGTCGCCTTCAAAAGAGGGGCCTACTACAATAACTAAGATAATCTCTTAAACAAGTGCAAAAGTGCGAAAATAATCAAAGGTTATACTAATACACGTGTCGGATCCAAGTGATTCATCTTGTCTATCTGTTTTTATTTTATTTTATTTTTCAGCATTTAGTTAGTTTTTATTTTCTTAGTTTAAAAAACATTTTTCTCACTTTTTAATTTGATTAGACGTTGAGGATAAACCGGTATTAAAAGCTCTTGTGTCCTTGGACGACCTCGGTATCTTACCAACACTATACTACGTCCACGATGGGTGCACTTGCCCATATGTGTGTTTAGTGTTAGTGAATATCGTGTTTTATAAATTTAAAACTTGGCTAAAAGTGTAAAAAGGGTTTAAATATACATTTAAATTATATATACACCAACACACATCATTCTATTTAGCTGATTCTTTACTTCGTTTTGGTACTCCTTGAACTTTTCAAATGTCTCATGTTTATGCTTCATAAGATAAACATAACCATATCTACTGAAATCATCAGTGAATGTAACAAAGTATCTTTCTCCATGTCTTGACATTGTTCTGAATGGACCACATACATCTGTATGTACAAGTCCCAACAGATCATTAGCTCGTTCTCCAACATTTGAAAAAGGTGCTTTTATTAACTTTCCACTTAAGCATGATTCGCATTTGCCAAACGTTTCTGAACCCTTAGAATCTAAAATTCCTGCGGTTTTAACTTGTTTAACACGGTTCTCGCTTATGTGAACAAGTCTACAATGCACGTATCGTTAAAGTCCAACTTATTACGTTTATGGGAGATGTTGCATAATATGTTATTGTTTTGGATTTCTATCTCATAGATTCCATTGTTTGGTTTTGCATCAAAGTAAAATACATCATTAAAATAAGCAGAAATAAATTCACCATTAAAATGATAATTGAAACCTTGTCCATGCAAAGCAGAAACCGAAACAACATTTCTAGTAACACTAGGAATAAAATAAACATTGTTCAAAACAAGTTCTAAACCACAAGGAAGTAAAAGAACATATTCTCCAATTGCCTTCACATCAACTCTTTGTCCATTGCCAACATGGACCTCCAAGTCGCCTTGTTTCAGCTTCTTAATCTTTCTTAGTCCTTGCAAAGCATTACAAATGTGAAACCCACATCCTGTGTCAAACACCCATGTTTTGCCAGAAAAAGAAAAGATTTCAATAACATATATACCTGAGGACTCTCCTCCTGAAGCCTTGGCTTGCTTCAGTTCAGCTAAATACTTAGCACAGTTCCTCTTCCAGTGCCCAATTTCATTACAATGAAAACACTTGGCATCCTTCTGAGGCTTCTTGTTTGCAACTAATTTGCCTTTGCCCTTCCCTTTGCCCTGATTGCCCTTTTTCTTGGTGTTAGGTTTCTTAACTTGACCCTCCTTGATCATCAGCACTGGTGCAGTCTTGCTGGGTATATTCACCTCAGCAGTTTTGAGCATCTGATGCAGCTCTGCAAGTGTCTTCTCCATCTGATTCATATTGTAGTTCATAGTGAACTCATCATATGACTTAGGCAATGAGTTGAGGATGATATCCTCAGCTAATTCATCACTCAAGGGGGATTCCAGACGAGCCAAGTGATCAACATATGCCTTCATTTTTAGCACATGAGCGCTAACTGATGTACCCTCTTGCATATGAGTGGTTATGAGTGATCTCATCACATCAAACCTCTCATGACGAGCCTTCCGTTGGAACATTTCAACCAGGTGCTCATTCATCTCATATGCCATCTTGTCATCCATGGTCCTTTGAAGTTCAGGAATCATGGATGCTAACATTAAGCATGAGACTTTCATAGAGTCATCAAAGTGCTTTGCATAGTTTCTATATGCAACAGTTTGCTGATTGATGGGTTCATCAGGGACTGGCGTTTCAAGAACATACAGTTTGTTCTCCGCCTTGAGAACAATTTTCAAGTTGCGGTGCCAGTCCATGAAGTTGGAGTGGTTCAGTTTGTCCTTCTCTAAGATGGACTTGAGAGAGAATTGGGAGGAATTGTTTTCAGTTGACATCTACAAAATTCAAAATTAATTAATTAGTATTTTATGTTTTTAATATCTTAATTTAATTTTATGACCCAAAAACAAAATTTTAATTAAGATAAGATCCCGATTCATCATATGACAGTGAATTGGCTTAAGCACTATCCACTGGTATGATTATGTAGGTAAAAAACGATTGTTAATTGTGTCCACTACACAACTCTCCATTTGGGGTTATCGCTTAAAACGATGTACGTTTAACCCCAACTATGCCCACTTGATGAACAAGCGATGTTTTGTCCTTTACTGTTAACTGTAACACCGACCTATGTTACACAGGAAACGCGATGATTACCTTCTTTCATGATGGACGCCCAGATGCAGGGTATAGCACTAACATTTGGGTTCGATTTAGAATGAAGTGTTAACTCGTTAAGGGTGGCATAAAACATCAATTTAAAATTTGGGATTTATTTTAATATTTACCAAAAATATTTTGAATAACTCGTAGCATGAGGCGAGTTACACAATAGTTTATAAAATCCGATTTTATATAATTCGTGATAATAGAAACTCCTTTCCACGCTCGCACGATATAGTATTAAATACCCTATTAAACTATGTCGGCCGTTTTATCGCGAATGATCTCGTTTAAAATATTAATAAAAACCTTTTATTAATTATACTTTTTAGTTTTATAAAACTTGTTTTAATAAAACCGTTGTCTTGATTGTGAAAATTTTATTTATTTTGGGTTATCTAGATTATTTACAATAAATAAAACACAACCACAAAACACAATAAAAAAACGAATCGAGCCCCTAATAGGTTGGCCGTTTCGTTTTAGCTAGAAATGAAACGAACTAGTCAAAAAGGGTTTCAAAAGCTAATTTTTGAAAGCTCCCACTTGACCCGCTATCTCTATCTTCATGGTACCTGTTCGTCATTTATCTTGATCTTGTACTCGAAGGATTACAATAATAAATTGAAAATACAATAAAACCAAATCTATTCTAATCCTATTTATTACATCGGATCCAATATCCGTAACAAAATACAAATCAAAAATACTATTACATCGGATCCAATATCCGAAAAAATACAAATCAAAATAAAACCATAACCAACACAACCACGACAAAGATCATAACCTAGGGCTCGATTCACATCACAATCCATAGACAACCAAAAGCTTTTGATCTTTTGTCAAAACAAATAATTTTTGACAAATAAAACATAGATCAAAATTGTAACTTTACCATCTATACGCGTGTAACCGTGGCTCTGATACCACTGTTGGGAATCAGTGTATCAAAATATTAGCGGAAGCGATTTATATAATTTACCAAAAGCCGATTATATAAATTTGATTTATTAATCCGATTAATAAATATTCCCAATCAGGATCAAGGTTATATGCGTATAAACAAATAAAAGGAATAAACAACCATAGAGGGTTTTAGTAATCAACCTTTGACGACTACACCAGAATTGTAACACGCGGGTTACAACGAATCCTCGCTAGTAGGAAGTTCACAACCGAGCACAAGATACCCGAGAGTAGAACCGGCCAAGAAGGAGGCGGCGGCGATGCTTGGTCGACGGCAAGAGGATGGCGGCCAAGCTTAGGAGGGTGGCTAGGGTTTTGTGTTTTTACAAAAGTGTATCTAGGGTTCCACCTTAAACATCCTTTTAAAAAACCCAATCTTACATTAAGGCCCTTTAAGATTATACAATTATAATCCTATTAATAATAATCTAATTAATATTAAGTCCCTCGTGTTTAAACTATTATTATTTCACAAATAATAATCTACCTACTTGTCACGGTCCCCGACCCGGTTTGACCCGTTTCAGGAGCCGCGGGACAGAAATCCTGTGATATTTATTTATGTGATTTTAGCAGCGGAATTTTATCATCAGGATCGTTTTAAAGCTAAAAACTTTTCCCGATTATTTTATTTCACAATTCGGGATAAAACCCCGATAATTTACAATAACAAGATTTTACTGAGAAATCTTTATTTTTACAAAACATATTTCTTTATTTTATAATGAGCCACTATCTTAAGCTTGAAATGCTTCCCAGCACTTTTCCTGATTTACAATAGATCACCTGAAACATGTTTGAAAAAGATTTTGTCAGCGGGAAAATACCGAGTGAATCATTCAGTTTAGTAAAATGACTCGTTTGTTATAATTTACAGTATTAAGAGTTTTTACATATGTTTCAGATATCTACCAACTACCCACAGTATTTGTCACTCGACCGGATCTGTGACTGTGGTCATATCACCATTGGCTGCCCCAATGAATGACGTATATCACTTAATTTTAGGTTCGCCCACCTAACGTGATTAAAACAGTAGTAATGTGCACAATACCCCACATACCGGCTGTAATTTGGTGATTACATAAACTTAATCACTGTAATTATAATTCTGAAAATAATTTGGAGTATTGTAAAACATTTGACAAAAAGAGAATGACTCACATTGCAGATTTAACACGGACAAAATATGGTTTTAGCCTTGTTAACCTAATTTAAATAGCAATGCACACAAAACCGGGTTAGTAATCAATACAGTATTTACGATAACTCACGAGATCAAATTCTCACAACGAACGACAAAGTGCGATACTTAAACATCCATCAATTTAACGACGAACGAGAAAGTATAACCCTAATGTGGGCGGCACTTAAACATCCATTGGATATATTGATCGGTCGGAAAATGAATCGTAATAGCGATCGAGTTATTACCCTGTTTTGTGGCAGTGATTCGTGAATCGTGTGTGTGTTTATAGTATTTCGACTATATCTCAGCGAACATTTAGAATTTTAACATCGTTTCAGTGTCAGAATTCAAGTCTCAAGGCCCTTTATTTATACCCAAAATTTGCATCTCCCGCGTGTCGCGGAAGAATTCGTGGAACCTCCCGCGTATCGCCTGAGGTGTCAAAGTAGACTTGGCATGCTTCGTTACCTATCTAGCCCTGATGAGTCGACGTTGCATGCAATTTCATTTGTGACAACGAATAATAAGGATAATCGTCCATTAGGGTTTAAACCCCCTTGAGTTTTAGGGGCCCTGATCCTAATTCCGATTGTTCTGGAAATTTTAGGGTTAGTGTAGAATTACTTGGGTGTCTCAATTAGGGTTTTCTTATTGACTAATTATCATCCTAATTATGGATTTTAATGAGAGTTGTTACATCCTCCTCACCTTAAGAAAAGTCTCGTCCTCGAGATTCATTAAAATAGATGAGGGTATTTCCGCTTCATTTCTGACTCCAGTTCCCAAGTATATTCTGGTCCCCTCTTCGAATCCCATTTGACTTTCACCAGTACTAGTCGCTTGTGTTTGAGAAACTTGACCTTCCGGTCTTCTATTTGTAAGGGTTTCTCTATGAATTCTAACTTTTTATTTACCTCCACATCTTGAAGAGGTACTACCAGGGATTCGTCTGATAGACATTTCTTGAGATTGGATACATGAAATACATCATGTACTCCAGCTAGTTCTTCCGGTAGTTGTAAGCGATAAGCTACTGGTCCTATTCGTTGGATCACTGGGAATGGTCCAACATATCTTGGACTCAGTTTTCCTTTCTTACCGAATCGTACTACTCCTTTCCATACAGGCATTTCTAACTGTTGTAGTAGACCTGAAGGTTTCTGATGTTCGGCTTTAACTTGTGAACAAGTTAGACACTTAGGTGCGTATTTGGCTATATCCTTTTTCATTCCTATCCACCAGAAATTCTTTCTTAAATCTTGGTACATCTTATTGTTTCCTGGATGTACAGTATACCTAGATTTATGAGCTTCCTCTAAAATTTTTGATCTTAAATTTCCCTGTTTAGGTACCCAAATTCTGCTTTTGTGGAATTTCCAAATTCCATCATTTCCTTGTTCCAATTCTTTTAGGTAACCTTTCATTCCTTCGGCATCTTCCTTGATTACCGTTTCCTGAATTTCTTTCAATTGTTCCATTAAATCTACTTGTAGATTTATTCTAAGGACACGGACTCGCCTTTGCTTCTCATGATCCTTACGACTTAAGGCATCTGCGACTACGTTTGCCTTTCCTTCTTGATATTGAATATCACAGTCGTAATCACTCAGGATTTCCATCCATCTTCTTTGCTTCATATTTAACTCTTTTTGCCCAAATATATACTTTAAACTTTTATGATCTGTATAAACAGTAAACTTACATCCATACAGATAACGTCTCCATATCTTAAGGGCAAAAAACTATAGCTCCTAATTCTAAATCATGAGTCGTATAGTTTTCCTCGTGCTTCTTCAATTGTCTGGAAGCATACGCAATTACCTTCTTGCGTTGCATTAACACACATCCAAATCCTAATTTTGAAGCGTCACAATATACTTCAAAATCTTCTGTTCCTTCTGGTAAGGCTAAGATTGGAGCATTGGTTAATTTCTGCTTTAAAATTCTAAAGGCTTCTTCTTGTTTAGGTCCCCATTCAAACTTAATGGTTTTACAGGTTAGCTTAGTTAATGGTACAGCTATCTTGGAAAAATCCTTAATAAACCGTCTATAATATCCAGCTAAACCTATAAAACTTCTAATTTCCATTGCGGTTTGTGGAACCTTCCAATTGGTAATTGCTTCTATCTTAGCAGGATCTACATGAATACCTTCATGATTCACCATGTGTCCTAAGAATTGCACTTCTTGTAGCCAAAATTCACACTTCGAAAATTTGGCGTACAACTTTTCTTTTCTTAACAAAGTTAAGAGTGCATGCAAGTGCTGACAATGTTCGTCCTGACTTTTTGAATAAATAAGTATATCATCTATGAAAACAATTACAAATTTATCCAAATATGGTTTACAGATCCTGTTCATCATGTCCATGAATGCTGCAGGTGCATTAGTTAACCCAAAGGGCATGACTGTAAACTCATAGTGTCCATACCTAGTTCTAAAAGCAGTTTTAGGTATGTCTTCTTTTTGAACCTTTAATTGATGATATCCGGAGCGCAAGTCTATCTTAGAAAAGTACTTAGCGCCTTACAATTGATCAAAAAGATCATCAATCCTAGGTAATGGGTATCGATTCTTAATTGTAACCTTATTCAACTCTCTATAATCGATACACATTCTCATTGATCCATCTTTCTTTTTCACAAACAACACTGGTGCACCCCAAGGGGATGAACTAGGTTGTATAAATCTTTTGCTTAGTAATTCATCTAATTGTTTCTTCAATTCTAGCATTTCGGTAGGAGCTAATCGATAGGGTGCCTTGGCTATCGGTGTAGTTCCTGGAATTAGATGAATCCTAAATTCTACCTCCCTATCTGGTGGTAACCCAGGTAAATCTTCTGGAAATATATCTGGGTATTCTGAGACTACAGGAATTTCCTTAAGTTCCTTACCTTTAGTACTAATGATTACTGAAATCATATATACTATTCCTTGTTTTCGTTCATAATTAGCAACTTTCATTACTGATATGAACTTCAGTGGCTTTCGAGGTTTATCTCCTGTAGTCATGATTACTTCTCCAGTAGGTGATTGAATTTCTATGGAGTTTTTATCACAAATGATTTGAGCATGGTTGGCTATTAACCAATCCATTCCTAACACAACATCAAATTCAGCTAATTTCATAGGTAATAGGTTTGCAGCAAATTTATGACCTGAAAGTTCTATTTCTACTTTTTGCAAAACCTGATTGATTTTTACTGAATTCCCATCTGCGGTTTCGACTGTACAAATCTGCCTAATGGTAGTTAAGTGTCACGGGGTTAGTTTTCGACCCCCGTGTGGCGTCCCCAAATCCTCGGGGACAAGCCAATCCATCCCGCTTCTTTATGTGGGTCACTGGTTTCGTCCTGCCTTGGACTCATCAGGAGAGCGGCGCCAGCTCTCGACCAGTGGTGCGTTCGTCGTTTGCACGACTAGGCACGTACACCTCTTCATTGACACTGACTCCGTCCCCCGATAAAGTCCAGGACTAGCCAGTAACCCAAGCGTTCAAGCACAGCCCATAGCATTGCGATCTTCAAACATTTGGCCCGTGACACTCTCCCACCACCATTTCATGCACGTCCTCGTGCATGCTCGCCGTCCCATACCAGCTCGCATACTTGACAATGCATGATCCCCTTATGTTGAGCATGATTCACTTTGGGAGGGTAGGACACCCGAAAGCACAGCAACAATGATCTTCTGTCGTGCATGTTCAATATAGTACGTCAGTTTTGGTTTTAAGTGGCGCTGACGTCCGCCGCATCGGATTAGGTGCCGATGATTCACCTTGTTTCAGGAATACGGGGAACCTGAATAATTGTAGCAGCTTTCACAAAACTTCCTTTTTACGGCGCTGCTTGGACCGTAGATTTTTGAACATAACACGGAGGGCTTCACTGCAACTATACTTGAGCGGCTCTCACGATCCCATACTCGCGGAGTACAAAGACCTTTGCCGAAGCAAACCCATATTTGGTCTTCTCCCACCACCATTGCGCAACCATACTCTAAATGTTAAGCTCATTTGGTTAAGAGTCACGTTCCAACGTATCCGAGAATCGTTCTGCTCTGATACCAAGTTGTCACGGGGTTAGTTTTCGACCCCCGTGTGGCGTCCCCAAATCCTCGGGGACAAGCCAATCCATCCCGCTTCTTTATGTGGGTCACTGGTTTCGTCCTGCCTTGGACTCATCAGGAGAGCGGCGCCAGCTCTCGACCAGTGGTGCGTTCGTCGTTTGCACGACTAGGCACGTACACCTCTTCATTGACACTGACTCCGTCCCCCGATAAAGTCCAGGACTAGCCAGTAACCCAAGCGTTCAAGCACAGCCCATAGCATTGCGATCTTCAAACATTTGGCCCGTGACATAAGGGTAACTTAAGAGCTTTGCAGAATGAAGTATTTATAAAACTTTGGTTTGCACCAGAGTCAAACAATACTTTTGCATAAATGTCGTGAACTAAAAACGTACCGGCTATCACATCCGGGATGAGCTCTGCTTCTTGAGTGGTTAGCTGGAATGCTCTGGCATTCTTCTTAGTAGCTCCTTCGGTCGCCTTGGTTTTGTTGTCTATTGGTTTAACTAACTTAGGACATTCTGTTTTGAAATGTCCGGCTTCTCCACAATTGTAACAAATTATGGATTTCTTTCTGCAGTTTTCTTCACGATGTCCTATCGTTTTGCAAAAATTACAAAGTTTGTTACATTTTCCAAAATGTTTCTTTTTGCAAATTTTGCAGAATGGCAAAGTTGAAGATTGCCCTGCACCTCTTTTCTTGAAACTACTATTACCCACCCTAAATCCTTGGATAATTTTCTGAGCTAGTTCCTTCTTTCTGTCTTCATCTCTTGTGCGTATCAATTCATCAGTCAGGGTGTTAGCTAATTCTACAGCATCGTCAATAGTGCAAGGTCCCGCGGCCTTAACGATATTGCGAATTTCGCTAATTAATCCCCAAATATAGCGAGAGATGAGTACCGGTTCTGGCGAAGCCAGTGTTGGTACCACTCTAGCATATTCAAAGAATGTCGACGTATAACCACGACAATCCACACCTAACATCCGATGAGTTAGGAACTTATTTGCCATTTGTTCCTTTTCATACTCAGGACAGAATTTTCTTTCTACAAGATTCTTAAATTCCTCCCAAGTCATAGCATAAGCCCTATTTCTTCCTTTAGCTTGTAACATAGTGTTCCACCATTCAAGTGCTCCTTCTTTAAACAGATTTGATGCGTACATGACCTGATCATCTTTGGCACACTTACTGATTGCAATTACTGCTTCGGTTTTCTCTAACCAACGCAGTGTAACACCTCGAAATTTTGTGTCCAATGATGTGTTAACACGTGTCATTTATTTACACGTGGCATCTATAATAAATAAAGGACTAATTTTGACAAACCTTGAAAGTATGTAAATTCGAGGGTTATAAATGTCAACAAGGGTAAATATACTGTATAGTATCCCTAAATAACGCTTAAACCTTCAATCGAATAAATTACAGATCGTACAAAAGTAAAACGCGGAAGAAAGTGAGAGATTACAAACTACAGGGGTTAACTGTGTCAACATGTTTAATAATACCTCTGAGTGACCCTTTAACGTTCCCAAGATTTTGTAACGGTATTATACCCTCACTAAAATAATATATATAAATTTCGCGAAGTTTCGATATGAAACGAGAAAGATACGATCGAATTCGTAGAAGAAGGGTTAAAAGCGTCAACAGTGAAAGTTAAGGCTTTCCAATATAAATAATAAATAAACCGGGGACTTAATAATGCGGGTAATTAACACGAGGCCCCTATCGGTAAATAACCGAGGGCCAAACCGCAAAGTTACCCCTTCAAATCCGAAAGGTCAGGCAAATCATTACGAAAGATTTCGTTATTAATGGCCCGATTCTGATAATCATGACAAAAGATTTAAAAATCCTGAAATATTAACCTTAGGCGACCCGCGTAAGGTTTCAACATAAGTTGAGGCGGGCCGCGAGCCCCCTCTATTTCGCGTCTGATGTTTGATCTTTAGGCGACCCGCATTAAAACACATGGGAACTCCCATGCGGGCCGCGTAAAGTGCCCAGATGCAGAAATATGGTAACTACTTGGCTTTTGGAACTTGTGAACGATCATGCACATAATTATGGGGCATGGGCACCCTATGCTCAACCCATATCACTTAGGGGACACCTACCATTACCTCTGGTCAGATGGTAGTGCTTGCAATGATCAACAAAGCTTGGCATTGGCTATAAATAGCATGCCTTAAGCATAACAATTCACACAACTCAAAAACACTTATATCTGATCATTCAAGAGCTCTCTAGCTTTCCCTTCTGTTCTCTCATCAAGAGTTAACTTCTGTAAGTCGTTCATAACCATTTTGGTTTCACATTTCCATAGTTATAGCCTATAAACGCAACCGTCGTAACTAACGGTTGTCATTGCAATATCTTGCAAATGATTCAGTCTTATGACGAATCAAAAATGGTTATGAGTTGGTATTTATGTGGGTATTAAACCTCTAAAATGGTTCCCCCTGATCACCACTCTAACTATGTCAATTATCGAGTCAAACGTGCGGTTAAAAAGTCAACAGAAAGCTATTTTAGCGATTTAAGCATAATCTGTAATGTATATGTTATGGAACCTGTTTTGACAATCATAAAACATGATAATAAGTATATAAACATGTTTGCGCTCGTTTGAATCGATCATTTACTATATAGAACCGGTTCGGAGCCGAAAGTCGCATAAGTTTGACTTTTGCTTTGACTTCAGTTCTGACCCGTTTTAGTGAGGTATAAATATACCTTAGGACTCTCTTAGGACCAGGTCACATGTTGGTATAAGCCTCTGTGGTCGGTTCATGAGTTATCCGAGTCTTTAGCACATTTCCGTCATTCGCCTAAAAGTTGACCGTAACGGCCTTTTAAAATTAAAACGAGTATTTCGGACACGTGAACGGACCAAAACCTTGCTTGTTAAATTATAAGCATGTCCTTAAAGTTTCACGTCAATCCGAGGTCTAGAATGAGAGTTATGCTAAAAGGCGCACTTTTAAGAAAATTTTGTATTTAACGGCGCAATTAGCATAACGCCCATCTAACCCAAGTTTTCGTCACCAAAACTTTTACCCACTGTGGTAAAATAATATTTTGGGAATTTTAAAGATTTTTAATAATTTTTACCTTGCTCATAACCTGCGGTTATGGCTACGGTTCGGTAAATACCGAATATGCCCTTTTTGGCCAAAACGGGAGTTCTACAAGGTCTTTTGACCCGATTCCAGTTGCTACTGGTTTTAAATAATAAATAAAGTATTTTAAGCTTTATAAGCTGTTCGGGAAACTCAGAATTCCTGTAGAACTCGAAAATCCCTTTTAAAGTCTTTAAAATGACCGAAAAGCCCCTACGGGGCATAATACTAACTTAAACTCGTTACGGGCATTACGGGAGGTATCCTACTGATACCAAAATACTTTTAAGGCATATTGACTTAGGAAATAAGCGTACGACTCTTATGGTTAACCGTTTCGCCTATTTGCGCACACGGTACGGCTCACGGAACTAGTTTTCGTGCAATAGCCGATATGGGTCAAATTATATTAATTGAACCCCAAAATCCAGAGTATGAACTATAAACCCATATAAAACAAGTCGCTGAACTTGTTGGGTCCGAATCATACTCCATTCTCGGTTTTCGCCTTTTCGTGCGAATTAACCATATCTATATATCGGAATCAACCGGTTTGAGCTACGGCTAATACAAGGACCGTTAGGATTCTAAGAGGTTAATTAAAACCTTCGTTCCAGATTAGGAGCCCCAGTAAAAGCTATCGGTGACTTGATCTAAAATAAGGACTAATACTTGCAAAGGTAAATACTTTTGACTTATTTCCCCTATATGGGCTTGGGTTACGGTATATTAATACCGCTTGATTGAGCATTATATAATTCCATCGCTTAGGTGGTTAATTGATTAAATATGATCGGCTCATTTAAACAGTTTTGTTGCTTATAAGCCTTTGGGGGGTTTAATGACCGTTGTCCCGGATATCCTCGGCATCATTTTACGAAATGGCCACGACCATCGACATCCCGGTGTAGGCGTACACCCGGTATAAAGTGTCGACATTAAAACTAAAAGACGTAGCCGTTGGTTTCTGTACTACGGTTTTACGCAAACGTGGTGTGTCTATAAATCTTTAACCCGGCACGACCCGGGCTACTGAACGCATAAAAGAACATGTAAAACGTTCACAAGATCATTATGAATTTTCCCAAGTTATAAAAGAGTTTGTGCCCGGTGCATTCAAATCAATTTTAATAAACATTTTCAAATGTGTCAGTTGAATGTATTTACCAGTGTAAACTGACGTATTTTTCCCAAAAAGATTAAGTGCAGGTACCTAAACGAAATTGGCTGGTATTAGCTCCCTAGCGTCGGGATAAGCCTCGCAAGCTTGATTGCAGTATCTAATGGAACAATACCTTACTTTTATTTTCGATCCACTGTGGATATTCAACTTCTGTAATACATTGATATTATGGTCAGAGGTTGAAATTTATATATTTATCTTATGCTTCCGCTGTGCATTATATAATTGTGTGGTTTGACTATATTGTTGCCAACATCGTCACGGTAATCCCCCACCGGGCCCACCGGTGAGACACGTGGAAATCGGGGTGTGACAGGTTGGTATCAGAGCCAACGTTGAGTGAATTAAACACTACCCTATTGTGTTTAATCTCAATGACACAATTGCACATACTTGAGTCTAGACAAGAACTTAGGACAAATTCGGATTAATACTCCTTTTTGTCTTTATCTTCGATTTGATTTTTAATAAGTTTTGGAGCAGGAAAATGCCACCTGTTATATTCCGAGGAAGAGGAAGGGGACGAAGAGGCCGAGGAGAAATCGTGACACATCACGATCAAGAAGCTGGACCATCTGGTACAAGACATCCTTCGATGACAAGGAGCGAAGAGCCACAACGACGAAGAGATCTTTACGAACCAGCGAGGCATTCCACTTCGCACAGCTCGACGCCATCCTACCGACACTCCTTTGGGTCAGATTCAGAAAATAATCCCAACAACCCACAACCTTCCTTCATACCTCTACAACGTTCGGTGTCGCACCGGAACTACGACGACCCTAGTCCATACTACGTAGCTCAGTTCAATCCGGCTGACTACATACAGGAACCTTCAGGATTTGTTCCACTAGGGCCACAAGACCATTTTTCTGAAGATCCCATGGAAGAAGATGAGGATCCAACTGAGCCAGCTCGTGGTACGCCCACGCATCCGATAGAAGTATCTGATGGATCTTCATATCATGGTCCACAATATCAAGGCCCAGACAGCTTTATGGCCTTGTTTGACCGACATGAGTGGTACAACACACCATCTCATCAGACACAACAACCGAGACATCCACAGGATCCTTCTGAGGATTCACGCTTTGAGGCAGTTACGCCACCACCTCCGCCACCGGCACAACCGGTTATACCTGATCCGCCGAGGCGTAGGAGGACCAATGCTCGTATGTCTACACGAGGAGGAGGGGGTAACCACTTCAGCACTCCTCGACATTCTAGTAGCAGCCACTATCCGTCGCTACAAGAAGAAGGACCTTCAAGTCCTATACAAGAAGCGAACTCCGCACCTACTGCACGAAATTCGCCACCATTTGGGTATGACCAACCCATACCAGCTTACACAGGTCCAACGGCTTACAACCCGTTTGAACCGTCACAAGCACAATACAACTACGGCTATGAGCGCGACCCATATGTGGTGTCGGCTAGATATAATGCGCGCTACCCTGACGGAGCACATGGAAACATGGGACCACCGGACTACTCAGCTCATGGGTATCCAATACCTCCCAGACCTCCCGTTCCGCATCAAGCGCAACAACCACGTTTTTCTCCTCCTGAACAGGAAGAAATACTCCATCGACTAGATCGTGTGGAGAGAGAGTTCGAGGAAGAGAAGAAAAGCCACCGAGGATTTCTCAAGGGCTTGGCGAACCTACTAAAGGGCAAAAAGAAGAAACGTGACCACTAGCCCTTAATAGTAGTACGAATGTAAATTCTATATTGAAATAAGTCCCTATGTGGACAACTTATCGTATTTCAGTCCCTACGTGGACTTATCTCTAGTCCTTGCATGGACACCTATCTTATATTGGTACCTGCGTGGACTTGTCACTTATTTTAAAGCCTCTATGGAGGTATGTATTATTTGAAAGACCCGTTTAGGGCAATATGTAATTGTATTTGAGATTTTGGAATGTATGCTATGAGTTTTGTTTTAATATATAAAAAAAAAATAAATCAAAACCATTCCTTTTATATTGATCTGCCTAAATAAAGAATCTTAAGGGGGTGAAACCTAGCTTGGGGTCTTTTAAGATCAGTCAAGATGGTACGACCTAGCTGAAAAGATTCTGATTCCCTGTTAACCTCTGTACGCATGTTAACATTCATGGCAGATGTGATTCGTTAAAATCACACACGTCAATCTTATACAATAATCCTTTGAGGATTTCAAAACCCAACTAAATGATATATAGATCGTGGGTTAAATCACCAATGAAGGTGATCAATATTATAAAGACATCCATTTAGTGATGCAATGCCTACGGGCCAGTACTATAAAGACATCCATTTAGCGATGCAATGCCTACGGGCCAGTACTATAAAGACATCCATTTAGTGATGCAATGCCTACGGGCCAGTATTATAAAGACATCCATTAGTGATGCAGTGCCTACGGGCCAGAACTATTAAAACATCCATTAGTGATGTAGTGCCTACGGGCCAGTATTATTAAAACATCCATTAGTGATGTAATGCCTACGGGCCAATATTATCAAAACATCCATTAGTGATGTAGTGCCTACGGGCCAACCATATTAAGACATCCATTAGAGGTGTAGTGCCTATGGGCCATAATAATTGTCTTATAAGACAAAAGGCAGTAGTAGTCTATGACTCTTTGTCAGAAAGAGATGAAAGAACTACGGTTCAACTCTCTATGCCTTTGATTCTCTGAAATCTCGGCTAACATTATAAAACATCATCATGATTAGGCTTTATGCCGTCAATACTATTTATATAGTTGAAATAGGAGATATTCAGATCCTAATATATAATGAAATAATAAGTTAACCAGATATGGTCTCTGTACCATGGTTGACAAATTGTCATAAAAGACAATCACATAATAATCTCCTAAATTAAAATTTTGTTATCTTCTGTAACAGATTCAAGTTACAATGGCGGACCCCAATGGAGAGAACAGCCACACGAATGAAGATGACTATGACAATGCGTCAGTACATTTGACAGGCGCACAACTGAAGGCTCTGATCAACAATGTTGTCCAGGCAGCTATTGATCGTCAAAATACTGAGTCTCACGGCAGATCTGTGTCAAAGCCACCCTCTAAACCAAAGACACACTCCAAACCACCCTCTGAACCCAAGAAAGATGACGACAATCATTCGTCTACTGAGCACAGCGTTCACCGCGATAGAGAATATACTGATGCGTCCAGTGCTAAGGGTTGCACCTACAAATACTTTGTATCATGTAAGCCCCGTGAATTTACAGGGGAGAAAGGTGCTGTTGACTGTATAACCTGGCTGGACGAGATGGACACGATTGTGGACATCAGCGGGTGCGCTGAGAGGGACGTGGTTAAGTTTGTGTCCCAGTCATTCAAGGGCGAGGCCCTGGCATGGTGGAGAGCTCTGGTGCAGGCTTCAGGTAAGTCTGCCTTGTACAAAATGTCATGGGGGGAGTTTATTACCCTCATAAAAGAAAACTACTGCCCTCAGCACGAGGTTGAGAAGATTGAGGCTGATTTTGTCTCACTGGTGATGACAAACCTGGATTGTCAAGCTTATCTGACAAGCTTTAACACTATGTCACGCCTGGTGCCATATCTTGTGACACCAGAACCAAGAAGAATTGCCCGATTCATTGGGGGCTTAGAGCCGGCGATCAAGGCCAGCGTGAAGGCCTCTAGGCCAACGACCTTCAGGTCAGTTACTGACATCTCCTTGTCTCTTACACTTGATGCTGTCCGTCTGAGGGCACAAAGGAGCAAGGAGGCTGAAAAGCGAAAGCGTGAGGATGATACCTCACGAAAGTCCGGTAAAAAGCACCGTGGAAACGGTGAGGGCAAGAAAGGGTCGGAGGCAAGGAAGGAGGGGCAAGCTGATGGAAGACCTTACTGCAAGGTCTGCAAGAAACCTCACTCCGGGAAGTGTAGGTTTGCGTCTGGTTCGCAGTCGCAACAAAGGACTCCACCCTGTGGGCTATGCAAGTCCAAGGAGCATAAGACAGTGGAGTGCAAAAAGATAAAGGATGCAACCTGCTTTAATTGTAATGAAAAGGGGCACATAAAGAGTAATTGCCCGAAGTATGCCAAGAAGGCGGAAGAAACTAAGAAGACAAATGCGAGAGTTTTTCGCTTGGATGCAAAGGAAGCGGTCAAGGACGACAATGTGCTTACAGGTACCTTTCTCGTAAATAATATATTTGCAAGAGTACTGTTCGATTCTGGCGCTGACAAGTCCTTTGTAGACCAGAAATTTTGCCAACTACTAAATATGCCAATCAAAACCCTTGACGTGAAATACGAAGTAGAGTTAGCAGACGGCACGATAGAAACCGTCTCTACCGTTCTAGAAGGATGTGAAATGTCCATTAGGAACCATTCTTTTCCTTTATCTCTACTTCCTTTCAAACTTGCGGGTTTTGACATCGTACTAGGCATGGACTGGTTATCCCATAACCAGGCCCAAATCATTTGTGGCAAGAGGCAAATAGTTTTAAAGACTCCGAGTGGTGAATCTCTTACCATTCGAGGGGATACGCATTACGGATTGCCCGAAGACGTATCTATGCTGAAAGCTTCAAGGTGTTTGAACAGAGGCTGTGTAATTTACATGGCTCAGGTGATAATAGAAGAACCAAAGCCGAAGATCGAGGATCTTCCTGTCATTTCTGAATACCCCGAGGTTTTTCCTGAAGAACTACCTGGTTTGCCACCAGATAGACAAGTGGAGTTCAGAATTGACATCATTCCTGGAGCAGCTCCGATAGCAAGAGCACCTTACAGATTAGCGCCAACGGAAATGAAAGAACTGAGGACCCAGTTGGATGAACTGCTGGCGAAAGGTTTTATCAGACCTAGTTCATCTCCCTGGGGAGCTCCTGTCCTATTTGTAAAGAAGAAGGACGGATCCATGCGGTTGTGCATCGACTATAGAGAATTGAATAAAGTTACCATAAAGAATAGATATCCTTTACCAAGGATCGATGATCTATTCGATCAGCTGCAAGGAGCGAGCTACTTCTCAAAGATCGACTTAAGGTCGGGCTATCATCAACTAAGAGTTAGAGATGAAGATATACACAAAACTGCATTTAGGACTCGCTATGGTCATTACGAGTTCCTAGTGATGCCTTTTGGGCTCACAAATGCACCGGCTGCGTTCATGGATCTCATGAATCGCGTTTGCAAGCCGTATCTAGATAAATTCGTCATAGTCTTCATCGACGATATCCTTATCTATTCTAAAAACCAAGATGACCACGAGAAGCACCTCCGTTGCATTCTCGAATTACTACAACGTGAGAAACTCTACGCCAAATTCTCGAAGTGTGAATTCTGGCTAAGAGAGGTTCAATTTTTAGGACACGTTGTGAGTGAGCGTGGTATCCAAGTGGACCCCGCTAAGGTGGAGGCAGTCATGAACTGGCAAAAGCCAAAGACGCCTACCGAAATTCGTAGCTTCCTGGGTTTAGCAGGATACTACCGAAGATTTATTGAAAATTTTTCAAGGATTGCTGCGCCCTTGACTTCCTTGACCAAGAAGAAAGAAAAGTACATTTGGGGCCCGAAGCAGCAAGAGTCCTTCGAAATACTGAAGCAAAGGCTAAGCAACGCACCTGTGTTGACATTACCGGAAGGTACAGATGAATTCGTAGTTTACTGCGATGCATCACATACAGGCATGGGGTGTGTGCTTATGCAGAAGGGCAAAGTGATTGCCTATGCTTCAAGGCAATTAAAGGTGCATGAAAAGAATTACACCACCCATGATTTGGAGTTGGGTGCCGTTGTATTTGCACTGAAGTTGTGGAGGCATTACCTTTATGGTATTAAATTTGTGATTTATTCTGATCACAAAAGCCTCCAGCACCTGTTCAACCAGAAAGAGTTGAACATGAGACAACGCCGTTGGATGGAAACCCTGAATGATTATGACTGTGAAATCAGGTACCATCCTGGCAAGGCGAATGTGGTCGCCGATGCGTTGAGCAGGAAAGAAAGGGTAAAACCCATTCGAATCAATGCCAAGAGCATTGAAGTTAAAAATAATTTGATTGAAAGGATTTTGGCTGCACAGCGAGAGGCTGTGTTGGAAGCTAATTATCCAAATGAAAAGCTGGGAGTAACTAAGGAGCAGTTGACTCTTAGCAAGGATGGAATCCTAAGACTGAATGGACGTATATGGGTTCCAGTTTACGGAGGACTACGAGATGTTGTTCTCCAGGAAGCCCATAGTTCCAAATACTCAGTCCATCCTGGTGCTGATAAAATGTACCAAGATTTAAAGGCAAATTATTGGTGGATAGGCTTGAAAAAGTCTGTAGCCGCCCATGTAGCAAAGTGCTTGACTTGTGCTCAAGTCAAAGCCGAGCACCAAAAGCCGTCTGGCTTGCTACAACAGCCTGAACTTCCCGAGTGGAAGTGGGAATGCGTAACTATGGACTTCATAACCAAGTTACCCAAGACCAGGAAAGGAAATGATACAATATGGGTCATAGTTGATAGGCTGACTAAATCAGCTCATTTTCTACCCATCAAGGAGACGTATAGCTCCGATATGTTAGCCCAACTTTATGTTGATAAGATTGTAGCCTTACACGGCATACCTGTGTCTATTATCTCCGACAGGGATACTAGATACACATCTCACTTCTGGAAAAGTTTCCAGCAATCTTTGGGCACGCGTTTAAATTTTAGTACGGCTTACCATCCACAGACGGACGGGCAAAGTGAGCGTACTATCCAAACGCTAGAAGACATGCTTCGTGCATGTGCGATCGATCTAGGTGGTAATTGGGATAAAAACCTACCCCTGATCGAATTCTCCTACAATAATAGCTACCACACCAGCATAAAGGCTGCGCCTTTTGAGGCATTATATGGTAGGAAATGTAGATCGCCTGTTTGTTGGGCGGAAGTAGGAGAGGTCCAATTATCGGGACCAGAGATTGTTTTCCAGACAACGGACAAGATTGTCCAGATCCGGGAACGTCTCAAGGCTGCCCGAGATAGGCAGAAGAGCTACGCTGATCCAAAGCGTAAGGATTTTCACTTCGAAGTGGGTGAAAAGGTATTACTTAAGGTGTCACCCTGGAAGGGGGTGATGCGTTTCGGCAAGAAGGGCAAGCTGAGTCCGAGATACATAGGGCCTTTTGAGGTCATTGAACGAGTCGGATCAGTTGCCTATAAACTAAACTTGCCTGAAGAGCTCAATGGAATCCACAATGTGTTCCACATCTGCAATCTCAAGAAGTGCTTCGCCGACGAGTCGTTGGTGATTCCACACACAGATGTGCATATAGATGAGAGCTTAAAGTTTATAGAAAAACCTTTGTCGATTGAAGATCGACAGGTGAAGAAGCTTCGCAGAAAGCACGTACCGATTGTAAAAGTCAAATGGGATGCTCGTAGAGATCCTGAATATACGTGGGAAGTCGAAGCTACAATGAAAGAAAAATACCCCTATTTATTTGAGTAAATCTCGGGTCGAGATTTATTTTAAGGGGGTGAGGATGTAACACCTCGAAATTTTGTGTCCAATGATGTGTTAACACGTGTCATTTATTTACACGTGGCATCTATAATAAATAAAGGACTAATTTTGACAAACCTTGAAAGTATGTAAATTCGAGGGTTATAAATGTCAACAAGGGTAAATATACTGTATAGTATCCCTAAATAACGCTTAAACCTTCAATCGAATAAATTACAGATCGTACAAAAGTAAAACGCGGAAGAAAGTGAGAGATTACAAACTACAGGGGTTAACTGTGTCAACATGTTTAATAATACCTCTGAGTGACCCTTTAACGTTCCCAAGATTTTGTAACGGTATTATACCCTCACTAAAATAATATATATAAATTTCGCGAAGTTTCGATATGAAACGAGAAAGATACGATCGAATTCGTAGAAGAAGGGTTAAAAGCGTCAACAGTGAAAGTTAAGGCTTTCCAATATAAATAATAAATAAACCGGGGACTTAATAATGCGGGTAATTAACACGAGGCCCCTATCGGTAAATAACCGAGGGCCAAACCGCAAAGTTACCCCTTCAAATCCGAAAGGTCAGGCAAATCATTACGAAAGATTTCGTTATTAATGGCCTGATTCTGATAATCATGACAAAAGATTTAAAAATCCTGAAATATTAACCTTAGGCGACCCGCGTAAGGTTTCAACATAAGTTGAGGCGGGCCGCGAGCCCCCTCTATTTCGCGTCTGATGTTTGATCTTTAGGCGACCCGCATTAAAACACATGGGAACTCCCATGCGGGCCGCGTAAAGTGCCCAGATGCAGAAATATGGTAACTACTTGGCTTTTGGAACTTGTGAACGATCATGCACATAATTATGGGGCATGGGCACCCTATGCTCAACCCATATCACTTAGGGGACACCTACCATTACCTCTGGTCAGATGGTAGTGCTTGCAATGATCAACAAAGCTTGGCATTGGCTATAAATAGCATGCCTTAAGCATAACAATTCACACAACTCAAAAACACTTATATCTGATCATTCAAGAGCTCTCTAGCTTTCCCTTCTGTTCTCTCATCAAGAGTTAACTTCTGTAAGTCGTTCATAACCATTTTGGTTTCACATTTCCATAGTTATAGCCTATAAACGCAACCGTCGTAACTAACGGTTGTCATTGCAATATCTTGCAAATGATTCAGTCTTATGACGAATCAAAAATGGTTATGAGTTGGTATTTATGTGGGTATTAAACCTCTAAAATGGTTCCCCCTGATCACCACTCTAACTATGTCAATTATCGAGTCAAACGTGCGGTTAAAAAGTCAACAGAAAGCTATTTTAGCGATTTAAGCATAATCTGTAATGTATATGTTATGGAACCTGTTTTGACAATCATAAAACATGATAATAAGTATATAAACATGTTTGCGCTCGTTTGAATCAATCATTTACTATATAGAACCGGTTCGGAGCCGAAAGTCGCATAAGTTTGACTTTTGCTTTGACTTCAGTTCTGACCCGTTTTAGTGAGGTATAAATATACCTTAGGACTCTCTTAGGACCAGGTCACATGTTGGTATAAGCCTCTGTGGTCGGTTCATGAGTTATCCGAGTCTTTAGCACATTTCCGTCATTCGCCTAAAAGTTGACCGTAACGGCCTTTTAAAATTAAAACGAGTATTTCGGACACGTGAACGGACCAAAACCTTGCTTGTTAAATTATAAGCATGTCCTTAAAGTTTCACGTCAATCCGAGGTCTAGAATGAGAGTTATGCTAAAAGGCGCACTTTTAAGAAAATTTTGTATTTAACGGCGCAATTAGCATAACGCCCATCTAACCCAAGTTTTCGTCACCAAAACTTTTACCCACTGTGGTAAAATAATATTTTGGGAATTTTAAAGATTTTTAATAATTTTTACCTTGCTCATAACCTGCGGTTATGGCTACGGTTCGGTAAATACCGAATATGCCCTTTTTGGCCAAAACGGGAGTTCTACAAGGTCTTTTGACCCGATTCCAGTTGCTACTGGTTTTAAATAATAAATAAAGTATTTTAAGCTTTATAAGCTGTTCGGGAAACTCAGAATTCCTGTAGAACTCGAAAATCCCTTTTAAAGTCTTTAAAATGACCGAAAAGCCCCTACGGGGCATAATACTAACTTAAACTCGTTACGGGCATTACGGGAGGTATCCTACTGATACCAAAATACTTTTAAGGCATATTGACTTAGGAAATAAGCGTACGACTCTTATGGTTAACCGTTTCGCCTATTTGCGCACACGGTACGGCTCACGGAACTAGTTTTCGTGCAATAGCCGATATGGGTCAAATTATATTAATTGAACCCCAAAATCCAGAGTATGAACTATAAACCCATATAAAACAAGTCGCTGAACTTGTTGGGTCCGAATCATACTCCATTCTCGGTTTTCGCCTTTTCGTGCGAATTAACCATATCTATATATCGGAATCAACCGGTTTGAGCTACGGCTAATACAAGGACCGTTAGGATTCTAAGAGGTTAATTAAAACCTTCGTTCCAGATTAGGAGCCCCAGTAAAAGCTATCGGTGACTTGATCTAAAATAAGGACTAATACTTGCAAAGGTAAATACTTTTGACTTATTTCCCCTATATGGGCTTGGGTTACGGTATATTAATACCGCTTGATTGAGCATTATATAATTCCATCGCTTAGGTGGTTAATTGATTAAATATGATCGGCTCATTTAAACAGTTTTGTTGCTTATAAGCCTTTGGGGGGTTTAATGACCGTTGTCCCGGATATCCTCAGCATCATTTTACGAAATGGCCACGACCATCGACATCCCGGTGTAGGCGTACACCCGGTATAAAGTGTCGACATTAAAACTAAAAGACGTAGCCGTTGGTTTCTGTACTACGGTTTTACGCAAACGTGGTGTGTCTATAAATCTTTAACCCGGCACGACCCGGGCTACTGAACGCATAAAAGAACATGTAAAACGTTCACAAGATCATTATGAATTTTCCCAAGTTATAAAAGAGTTTGTGCCCGGTGCATTCAAATCAATTTTAATAAACATTTTCAAATGTGTCAGTTGAATGTATTTACCAGTGTAAACTGACGTATTTTTCCCAAAAAGATTAAGTGCAGGTACCTAAACGAAATTGGCTGGTATTAGCTCCCTAGCGTCGGGATAAGCCTCGCAAGCTTGATTGCAGTATCTAATGGAACAATACCTTACTTTTATTTTCGATCCACTGTGGATATTCAACTTCTGTAATACATTGATATTATGGTCAGAGGTTGAAATTTATATATTTATCTTATGCTTCCGCTGTGCATTATATAATTGTGTGGTTTGACTATATTGTTGCCAACATCGTCACGGTAATCCCCCACCGGGCCCACCGGTGAGACACGTGGAAATCGGGGTGTGACAGGTTGGTATCAGAGCCAACGTTGAGTGAATTAAACACTACCCTATTGTGTTTAATCTCAATGACACAATTGCACATACTTGAGTCTAGACAAGAACTTAGGACAAATTCGGATTAATACTCCTTTTTGTCTTTATCTTCGATTTGATTTTTAATAAGTTTTGGAGCAGGAAAATGCCACCTGTTATATTCCGAGGAAGAGGAAGGGGACGAAGAGGCCGAGGAGAAATCGTGACACATCACGATCAAGAAGCTGGACCATCTGGTACAAGACATCCTTCGATGACAAGGAGCGAAGAGCCACAACGACGAAGAGATCTTTACGAACCAGCGAGGCATTCCACTTCGCACAGCTCGACGCCATCCTACCGACACTCCTTTGGGTCAGATTCAGAAAATAATCCCAACAACCCACAACCTTCCTTCATACCTCTACAACGTTCGGTGTCGCACCGGAACTACGACGACCCTAGTCCATACTACGTAGCTCAGTTCAATCCGGCTGACTACATACAGGAACCTTCAGGATTTGTTCCACTAGGGCCACAAGACCATTTTTCTGAAGATCCCATGGAAGAAGATGAGGATCCAACTGAGCCAGCTCGTGGTACGCCCACGCATCCGATAGAAGTATCTGATGGATCTTCATATCATGGTCCACAATATCAAGGCCCAGACAGCTTTATGGCCTTGTTTGACCGACATGAGTGGTACAACACACCATCTCATCAGACACAACAACCGAGACATCCACAGGATCCTTCTGAGGATTCACGCTTTGAGGCAGTTACGCCACCACCTCCGCCACCGGCACAACCGGTTATACCTGATCCGCCGAGGCGTAGGAGGACCAATGCTCGTATGTCTACACGAGGAGGAGGGGGTAACCACTTCAGCACTCCTCGACATTCTAGTAGCAGCCACTATCCGCCGCTACAAGAAGAAGGACCTTCAAGTCAGCATTGAATTCTACAGGTTGTTCCACATCAGCAAAGTATCCAGTGAAATCTTGGGAAACTTCTACATTCACCGGGTAAAGTTCGAGGTTCTGAAAGGCTTCAGATATCTCATTCATGCTGTGTAGCATATATGCAAAATGCACAAAAATACTAAGTTAAAACTTTGGAACAAAGTTTAACAAATAAACATCAAAGTTTTATTGCACACTATTTGTACAAAACAACAGGAAAGAACACACTCGGATTTATTTATTTATTTACTGGGAAGTGCTATTACTAGACTTAGGGTTTTTAAAGATTTGCATGTTCTGCTACTGTAGCTAGCATATACAGATTTACCCATTTCTCATCTAGCTTGTCTTCCCAAGGTGATTTATTGATTAATTCCTGGGTTTCCTTTTTAATCTTCTTTTCTCGGATTTGCTCTTTACTTTTCTTAATAATCATACTCCTTTTTCTAGGAGAAAGCGGTTTCTCATATTGTGCTTTTCGCATAAATATTCCTTCTTCAGGAATTGTAGGGAGTTTTGAAGATTTGTTTTGGGATGAACTTCCCTCTTCAAAGACTGACCTATCTAATTTAAGATAGATATCTTGCAGCTTTTGCTTACCCATACTGTAACTAACAAATAATCAGTTTAATATAACACATAATCACATAATAGTAATCAGGAAAAATTAAGTATCTCTAAATACTTAATTAGCTTAACTCAGTGGCTCTGATACCACCTCATTTCTGTCACGGCCCCCGACCCGGTTTGACCCGTTTCAGGAGTCGCGGGACAGAAATCCCGTGATATTTATTTATGTGATTTTAGCAGCGGAATTTTATCATCAGGATCGTTTTAAAGCTAAAAACTTTTCCCGATTATTTTATTTCACAATTCGGGATAAAACCCCGATAATTTACAATAACAAGATTTTACTGAGAAATCTTTATTTTTACAAAACATATTTCTTTATTTTATAATGAGCCACTATCTTAAGCTTGAAATGCTTCCCAACACTTTTCCTGATTTATAATAGATCACCTGAAACATGTTTGAAAAAGATTTTGTCAGCGGGAAAATACTGAGTGAATCATTCAGTTTACTAAAATGACTCGTTTGTTATGATTTACAGTATTATGAGTTTTTACATATGTTTCTGATATCTACCAACTACCCACAATATTTGTCACTCGACCGGATCTGTGACTGTGGTCATATCACCATTGGCTGCCCCAATGAATGACGTATATCACTTAATTTTAGGTTCGCTCACCTAACGTGATTAAAACAGTAGTAATGTGCACAATACCCCACATACCGGCTGTAATTTGGTGATTACATAAACTTAATCACTGTAATTATAATTCTGAAAATAATTTGGAGTATTGTAAAACATTTGATAAAAAGAGAATGACTCACATTGCAGATTTAACACGGACAGAATATGGTTTTAGCCTTGTTAACCTAATTTAAATAGCAATGCACACAAAACCGGGTTAGTAATCAATACAGTATTTACGATAACTCACGAGATCAAATTCTCACAACGAACGACAAAGTGCGATACTTAAACATCCATCGATTTAACGACGAACGACAAAGTATAACCCTAATTTGGGCGGCACTTAAACATCCATTGGATATATTGATCGGTCGGAAAATGAATCGTAATAGCGATCGAGTTATTACCCTGTTTTGTGGCAGTGATTCGTGAATCGTGTGTGTGTTTATAGTATTTCGACTATATCTCAGCGAACATTTAGAATTTTAACGTCGTTTCAGTGTCAGAATTCAAGTCCCAAGGCCCTCTATTTATACCCAAAATTTGCATCTCCCGCGTGTCGCGGAAGAATTCGTGGAACCTCCCGCGTATCGCCTAGGGTGTCAAAGTAGACTAGGCATGCTTCGTTACCTATCTAGCCCTGATGAGTCGACGTTGCATGCAATTTCATTTGTGATAACGAATAATAAGGATAATCGTCCATTAGGGTTTAAACCCCCTTGAGTTTTAGGGGCCCTGATCCTAATTCCGATTGTTCTGGAAATTTTAGGGTTAGTGCAGAATTACTTGGGTGTCTCAATTAGGGTTTTCTTATTGACTAATTATCATCCTAATTATGGATTTTAAGGAGAGTTGTTACACTACTCGTGAACATATACGATTCGTGTACCAACGTGTAACTCTTCGGATCGTGCCGATTTAGTTACGTTGACTTTAATTAAGGTCGGACATACATATATCCAACACATATAGGATCCCCGAACAAGCATAATGTTTCTGGAATGCCAAAGGAATCAGACACGAAACTGCAGCTGTAAAGTGTAGAAGCATATGACGAAGTAGATGTAATAGAGAAGGGGATGAATGTCCAAAAGCGTACGTATTGTTTATGTGAACCTCATGTTATTGTTAAAGAAAATAGAAGACAGCTTAGTTTTCTGTCCTCGTATTTGGGACGTTTGTTCACCTCAATAAGAAGTTGCTATCATTAATGCTCTACACTGCAAAAAGATATGTGACCTTGTGTAACTTTAAAAATAATGACTTTTTGTTGTATTTTAAGTTTGTAAAGTATTAGAGCATTGTTATCTCGACGGTTAGTATTTTCTGTTTCTCTTATTTGTTCTATTAGCCTTTCTAACTTTAGTTTTTAGCTGCACCTATTTGTAACCTGAGCTTATTTGGATCATGGTTTGTTGATGGTGTTCTAACATCACTGACTTTGTTGACGAGGGTTTTTATATCCCGGCGATTTTGTGACTTGTTGAACCGAGAAGCGTGGGGGAGAATGTGGTAAACCACGGAAAGGAGGTAGGAAGCAGTGGTTCATATGGTGTGTGTGTGTGTATGTGGTTCATATGATAAGTCATTACTGAGATGAATTTGATGATTGTTTGTGGAGCTAAATGATTTGTTTCTTTATTAACTATCTATCAAAATATAATAATTTAACCTAAATCTTGCCCATGTCCGCACTTCCTTTCGCAGCCTTGCTTTCCGGGGTTCTGCGCCTGAGTTGCGATCGTGGCGGGCGTTAATGCCCATTCACCTTTTCACAACACATGGCCTAATTAAGTGTTTAAAGTTGTTGTTTTGGATAGAGTGACTGTTAAATTTGATTTTGTTAAAAATGTAATTGAAGCTGTTATCATTTAGTGGTGATTATTGATGGATTAGAAAAAAAAAGGATGAACAGAAAATCACCAGTTGATCTATTGAAGAAATTAGAAGAACTCAAAAGAATTTGAAGTTCTTGTGTCAACTTTTGTGATAAAAAGGGTTGCTAGATAAAAAATGGGGGAGAAAAGTTACTGTGAATGATTTACTTGAATTAAAATTTGGTGAAATTATTTTGTTATCTTTTTTTTATGTAAGATTAAATATATATTATTTTATATTTAATTTAGTAGCCATTATAATCATTTACATTATATAGATCAAAACATATAACAATCCTTTTAAATAATTAGTTGGTAATTATTGATGGGCCAAATTACCCTTATTAACTAATTATGGTTTCCTCTTTGGTGCATATATAAGGAGACTTATGTAGAGGTTCTAGGGTTAGACACATAACCTGACTAATTCACATAACATCACCATCGACCTCCTCTCAATAACCGAACTCCCTTATTCGGTTTTCTTCATCACCATCATTAGATTGCACCCTAAGGAGGAACCAGACCAAGCTGACAATCATGTCAAACACTGTTGCTGCGTCTCCATCTGGATTCTCTGCTGACATGTGCTGATGCAATCAAAGGTAAGTTTTCATGTTTTCCATTATGTCTAAACAGAACTGATCCAACATGTGGTTTTAGAGCATATGTTGATTAGTCAGTTCTGTTTCTATCCATCATTCTGGGATTGAAATCTGGAAAACCTATTTTTAAAGTTTAATAAAATTCGAAACTCTGTTCTCGAGTTACTTTTTCGAGTCAGTGTTTCGGAAATCATGATAACAGAAATTTTGAACAACTTCATAATCACAATCAGCCGGTTTCGAGTCCGATGTGCCGAAATCTTTTTTTTTTTCGGAAAAAGAATGTTATATAAATGACTCAAAATCATAATGGTTAAAATCAACAACTCCGAAATCTGTTTTAAAGCCTTAATTTTCAGATTTCGGTTTCCAGAATTATGTTTTATTCTTTAGGGTTCATCATATGTTCTTAGAAAATTCGAAAATTCCTTTATGATTTGGAATGTAATTAGGATTGATGAGTGTTTTTCCTGTTTGATCCAATTTTGTCTTTTAAGTTTATTCGAAAATTGTTAATTGATAATCAGATAAAATTTTCGAAATATTTTGACAAAATTAGATCATCATTAAAACAGGAAACCATATCTTAAAATCCCTTAGAATTCGAATTTTCAGTTATGTTTTCACATTCACACCTGTTAACAGGAAGTTTCGAGATCCCTTCTAACGAGACGAGACCAAGATCTCGACTCGAGACCACAAGGTCTCGACTCGAAATCATAAGTGTTCTCAAATGTTTACAACTCGAGACAACGATTTCGACTCGAGATCATAAGGTCTCGACTCGAGACCACTGAGGTTTCGACTAAAGGCTTCAATCTTCACAACTCGAGACCATGGTTGCGACTCGAGATCTCATCAAGCACTCGAGATCTCATAAAACACAGTAGTCGAGACCATGATTACGACTCGAGACACTGAGGTTGCGACTCGAGACCTTAATAAGTCGAGACCTCATAATGATGAGTCGAGACTTGACTCGAGATCTCACTCGAGACCTCATAACTGAGTTGAGATCTCACTCGAAACATTTTAGGTTGTTTAATGTGAACTAAGATTTAGCTCGGGGCTTCGCCCCAAACCCCGTGCGGGGGCACGCTGTCCCCCTGCACCCCCCCAGCGAACAGGTGGTTTGCTACTAAATAATTGGTTTTTGTAATTACTTAGTTAATTAATAAGGATCAAATAATGCTTTACAAAACCAAAATGGCTTAACTTGAATGAGCTTCTGATGTATCATTTCTGGCCAAAGCTGATTTAATACATCTACTTATCATTCAAGTATTACGAAAGCTATGTTAAGTGTGCATCATAAACATGAATGTCTTAATATCTGGCCAAAGCTGATTTAATTCCTTCATAGATGATATACTTAACAAGTGCATAACTAAAGTGATTGTCTCAATTTCTAGCCAAAGCTGATTTGTTACAACCACTTTGCACACATGCTTAAATGATTACACTTCTGGCCAAAGCTGATTTGTCTTCGTTTAAGTAGAACTTTAAATAAGTCTATTATTTTGATGTTAGTAATAAACATATCACAACCTCTTCACATAATGATCCTTATATTAATAATCCTTAATTAATTTTTATGATCATTTCGTCTGCCTTATTCTTAGTACCCATAATTTTACTCACTATAATTTTCTTCTATAAATCTATATCTCATCCATTCTAATTCCTAAATCTAATATGTTTTGCTTTATTTAAAGTTTCTATAAGAATTAGCTCTTAAATTAAATCCTTGATTATCTCTTAAGACACGATGACCCTATTGCTCTCTTCTGATAAAGCACTACAGAATAAAAGTAGAGCATGATGAATAGGATAAATCGAACATGATGTCTCTTATGATAATCAAGATCTCTCTAACATAGGTGTTGGCACTAAAAGGTTATTCCAGATTAAGTCTTTCCTAAGACTAATCTATAATTATGGAATAATCACCAGAATTCCTAAGATGCATGCCTTCATTTAAAATTCTAAACTATAAAGCTAAGTGGTATATGTGAATACATAATAATGTACAATACCATGACCCATAAACTTAAGGGCTTACGCATGGAAATAAGTATATTTTTCAGTACATTACATACTAAGATTTTCACTTGTACAATTTGATACCTTATAAATCAACTATAACACTCAAAAGTACCAAAGTATAACGAGTGTGTTGATAAGCAACATATGTACAAAGAAATAAATATTTGAAACTGGAAAATAAGTTATTACTCACCTTACAACCACTTAAACTTTAAAAGAGGATTGTTCTAAGGTTCATAGACAAATTACAAGTGTTAATTCCACCTCTAAGGTTCTTCAAGGGAAAATCTCACTGCATAATTATGCCATTAGACTAGGCATAAGCAACGAGACTATTCATTATTAAGAAGAACGGTTGGATAAGCTAATTAGGTAGTCACTTACTAATGATATTTAAGTCTGATAATTTTTTAATATTCCAATTAACACATGATTAGTTGACTCTAGTTCTAAACGTTTCCTTACCAGAAGTCAACAAATAACTAACATGAGAGATAGTGACAAAATTAAATGTTAAGGCTATAAGAACCATAATAAGCATTCTTCTAACAACGTTTTTCGATACCTTATATATATTCTGAAGATTAATCAGAATATAGTATCATAATTAAGCAATGTTATGAAGCTTGTGAGGTTTGCATAGTCAACATAAAGTCACACTTACCTTAAACTCTCATTTTATTTGTTCTAAATATCTGGATTGAAACATTACTAAGATAGAACTAGATGTTCACAACTTTTGTCATCATGCAAATGAGAATTTGACAAAAGGAAAATGAGACTTATAAATTTCATCCATTATAACAAAAATCATGAGAAATCATGACATGGTTAATGAGGATGATTTTTTTATCTAATCTCATTCTAAATCATAACGTTACAGCCCTAAATATTACTTGGCTTAAGGAATAAGTATAGGTCCATCATAAGTCATTCATTGACATTCGTGGAACTTATTCCAAATGGAATATTCAGACAATAATTCATTTATCATTTAAAAGACTATCAACTTGTATCTAAATCACAGTCTTAAAAGAAATCTATTCATACATATACCTAATGAGATTTCTGTTAATGTCCCTAAGTTTATGACATCTGGACGTTAAGGAAATCAAATAAAGTCTAACGTATATGTGATAGGTTCCCACGTCACGTAGCTCATTGAAACTTCTCTTGTAGCATTCTAGAGATATTAAAGATCAGTGGGAGCATTAAGTGTCTTAATAATAACTTGCCATAGTTGCAAGAGGTGAGGGAGTGAAAAATTCACATTACCTCAATTTGCACCTCTTGTACAAGACACCGCTCCATCACGACACTGTTCCATCAAAACTTGTCTCCTTAAAATCTAATGCTACTCTTACAAAAGTTTCATTGTTGCTTAATTGTGGGCACACTTAGATTTCTTACCTAAACTAACATAATCCTCAACAAGAGAAATCACAACGACTAACGTCATTAACTTGTTTCTCTATTAGAATTTGTTGGTCGTTAAATGTTGACCCTAAGCATGCTGAGTTCCTAAAGATTTCTAAGGTCAGTGGGAGCAGTCAAAGTCCTTATCATCACTTGTAAGGAATACAAGAGGCAGGGGGAAGAGTGTCATTAAATTTCACTCCGAATTTAACTCTGATTACACCTCTTATACACCATACTGCACCAACTCTTACAAACTTAGAATGAAAATGATAGCAACCTAACCAAGAGCTAATCCATAAAACTAAAACTTTTAAAACCCAATAATCAACTCAGGAGGTCATCTAGGTTTAAAAGCCTACTAACTTTGATGATTACATAACCTCCCTAACTGAAGTTGAAATGGATTTTGGAAAAGTTTACTGATCCTATCTCTTCAAATTAAGTCATTAGTGTCAATCAATATTCTTAAAGGAATAAAATTATTTTTCTAGTAAAACTGATTTTATGTGTTCGTATAACGTTTGGGATTTGATTGAATTACCTAAGAGTGTTCATAACTAAACCAAATCCTGATATAAACGTTAAGACACGAAGAGGCATGATTGATTGTCAAAGGTTATACTTAGGAAGATATAAATTATCAAAGATTTCTTTGAGGATCATCACTGTCCTAGTAACTTATAATAGTTTAAATCTACATTAGATGAACATTAAAAACAATTTTCCTTAACAAATGGCTGACATATTTACATGTTCATAAAACAACCTGAAAGTTCCAAACTGAAGGTTAAAGAGCACTTTGTTTGTAAGCCAATAAAATCCATGTATGGGTTAATGCAAACATCATAATGTGATGAAATCTTAATGTAATTATTTTCGTCAACAATCAAGTGGATTAATGTACCTACCTCAAAATGAGTGGGAGCAACTAAGATAAACTTGTCTATATAGATGATATTCGTTTGGCAAGTATATGTTATATAAGTCAAAGCATTGCTAACACAAACTTTGATATAATAGATCTCAGAGATATCTCTTATGTAATAGATATCATAACATACCGAGATAGACCCAATGGGACATTAGTTTCGTTCCATAAGTTTAACATTAAATGGGTCCTTACATATGTAACAAACAATATTGTTCTCCTTCAGATATGGTAAATGAGATTATTTATTTACGCTTCATTAATTAGAAGCCTTATGTAAATTTAAGTCTATACTCGTTTAGATATTACTCACATTGCAACACACTAGATTTGTCTAGATCAATGTGAAGCATTTAATGGAGTATTACAATATCTTTGAAAGAAACGAGAGGCTAAAATTTAAAGAAGAAGTGAGAACTAAAAACCGGTTGATTACTCTAACTTTGTAATATTCAAAGATGACAAAATGTAATTTCGGGTATATCCTTATGTCAGCAGACAAAACCTATCTCATGGAGGAGTTATAATAAACTGATAATAACAACCTAAGTTATAACGACATAATATAGTCACTAAATGTTGTTGGAAATTTATCAGTGGACTCATAAGTTTGTTAACTCCATATAGTTAATGTTTTGAAGACTTAGTGTGATAAAGTTAGCTACCATGACTCATTGAACAGTAACAGTTCAAGAGGTGTTGCATTAAATTTCGATACGCAATTAATTATTCGTTTGTGAACGAATTGAGGAAACTAAGTTTTGTATCGGATACATTCATGATATGCTTAAGGATCCTATAACTGAATGGCTATTACCCATAAGTCTTATTAAGAGAGCTCATAGACGGGTATTAATTAATGGTCGTGCGCAATTGCATATCGTACTATGAATGACTAAGTATTTATTAATTTTCCTCATCAGTTTGATTTTGTATGTCTCTAAGAATATGTTAAGTCGACATAATGGCATATAGACAAATAAAGTTACAAATCAAACAAAGGGCTTTAGCATATTATGATCATGACGATTAGGTTTTAAAATAAGGCTATAGTATGACTAATGGGGGTCCTGAGTCTCATAATGATTCAATGGCTGTATTTCTCTACTATAGTACTTGTTTAAGGCTAAAATGAGTGTTAACTCCTGATCAGGCTTATCTAATACTCATAGTAAATGATTACTCGGCTAAGTGGGATAATGTAAGATTAAATATATATTATTTTATATTTAATCTAGGAGCCATTATAATCATTTACATTATATGGATCAAAATATATAACAATCCTATTAAATAATTAGTTGGTAATTGTTGATGGGCCAAATTACCCTTATTAACTAATTATGGTTTCCTCTTGGGTGCATATATAAGGAGACTTATGTAGAGGTTCTAGGGTTAGACACATAACCTAACTAATTCACATACATCACCATCGACCTCCTCTCCATAACCGAACTCCCTTATTCGGTTTTCTTCATCACCATCATTAGATTGCACCCTAAGGAGGAACCAGACCAAGCTGACAATCATGTCAAACACTGTTGCTGCGTCTCCATCTGGATTCTCTGCTGACCTGTTGTAACACCTCGAAATTTTGCGACCTATAAAGTATTGACACGTGTCATAAGTTTGCACGTGGTAATAAATACTACAGAGGGACTGAAGTTAACAAACATAGAAAGTATGTGAATTCAAGAGTTCAAAATGTCAACAAGAGATACATATACTTTACAATAACCCTACATGATGCTCGTACCTTCAAACGAATGAATCATGGATCATACGGAACGAAATGTGGAAGAAAGTGAGAGATTACAAGCTACAGGGGTTAAATGTGTCAACATGTTTAAGTTGTACCTCTGAGTGACCCTTTGACAAACCCGAGGCTTTGTAACGGTAAAATATGCTCGCTAGAATGCACGATATAAATTTCATCAAGTTCCGTTATAAAATGAGAAAGTTATGATCGAATTCGTACGCGAGGGGTTAAAAGCGTCAAAAACATCGAAGGTTATGACTTTTCGGGTAGTAACAAACTAACCAAGGATTAATAAGATGGGTAAAAGTTACGAGGCCCTTATACGTAAATAAGAAAGGCCCAAAATGCAAAGTTACCCCTCCGTAAAAAACAAGAGCCAACTGCAATAATTGTAAAAGATTTGAAAAATCTTACAGCAGGTCTCAGGCGGGCCGCGTAAAGGTTGTCGAGAGTCTTACGCGGGCCTCGTGGACAGTAGAAAGATATGGGTTCTGTCAGAAAGATTCAGACGGGCCGCATAAAGGTTAGAAGAACCTTACGCGGGCCGCGTCAAAGGCCCAGATGCAGAAAACGTGGACAGAAGCACTGTTTGGTGTTTTAACCGACTCTAGACATTATTACAAAAGCATGGGCGCCCCCTAAACGACCCCTAGCACTCAGGGACACTTGTTGATGATCTGGTTACACTTGTAGAGTTGTGTGGCATGATCTAATGCATCTAAGACTACTATATAAAGGCCTTATGTGCAACCATTGTAACCACACCTCATTTCAACACTTCTGATCATTTCTGGAGCTCAAGTGTCTTCACTACTCATCTCTGGTCATGCATAGGAATTCAGTAAGTGTGCTTAACCCTTCTTAGTTGAGTTTTTGCTTAGTTATTGCTTAAAAGTCAATCTGTCGTAGTTAGCGATTGACTTAATGATAAATCACAAATGGTCCAGTGATTAGTCGAATCAAAGATAGTTATACGTTGGTAATTATGTGGTCATTAAACCCTTAAAAGGGCTCCCTCTGATTCCCACTCTAACTAGTCCAAATGTCGGGTCAAAGTTGCTTAGAAAAAGTCAACAGAATGCTAATTTTCGATTTAATGCATAATTAACAATGTAAATGGCATGTAACCTGTTTTATCACTCATATAACTTGATAATAAGTATTATAACTGGTCTAAGCTTGTTTGATCCGACCATTTACTGTTTTGACCCGGTTCGGAACCGAAAGTCGCAAAACTTTGACTTTTGCTTTGACTTCAGTTCTGACCCGATTTGGTATGATTTAGATATGCCTTAGGACTCTCTTAGGACCAGGTTACATGATGGTATAACCCTCTGTGGCTGGTTTGTTGTTTGTCCGAGTCGTTTGCACATTTTCCGTTATATGCTTAAAGTTGACCGTAATGCCCTTTTGACCTTAAAACGAGAATTTTGGATATGTGAAAGGACAATAACCTCAGTTAATGATTTCTAAACACGTCCCTAAAATTTCATGTCAATCCGAGGTCTAGAATAGGAGTTATGCTAAATAGCGCAATTAAGAAAACTTTTGTAATTAAACGGCGCAATTTGCATAAAGCCTATCTAAACCCGGATGTCGACACCAAACCTTTTACACGCTGATGTAAAATAATATTTTAGGATTTTTAAAGATTTTTAATTATTTTTAACCTGCTCATAACCTGTGATTATGGCATTGATTCGGTAAATACCGAATATACCCTTTTCAAACCTAAAATGAGTTCTTCATGGTATTTTGACCCGAATCCAATTGCAACTGATTTCATATAATAAATAAAGTATTTTAAACTTTATAACCTGGTCCGAAAACTCAGATTTCCTGTATAACCCAGAAATCTCTTTTGTAATATTTAACATGACCAAAATACCCCTACGGGGCGTATATTGGGATTAAACTCGTTATGGGCATAATGGAAGGTATCCTACTGATACCACAACCTCTTTGGAGCATATTAACTTAGGAAACCTGTGTAGAACTCTTACGGTTACCCGTTACGCCATTTACGCGTTCGGTTCGGTTTATGTAACTAGTTTGCATAAATTAGCCGAAACGGGTCAAACCTTGTCGTTTTTGTCTCAAAATCCAGAATGTGATTGGATTACCCATAATAGACAAGTCTTCAAACTTGTCGGGTCTAAATCACATTTTATTCCGGTCTTCGCTTAATTGTGCGTTCGAACCGTAACTTTCGTTAAAACTAACCGGTCTAAGCTTAAGCTTAATCAAAGACCCGTTAGGATTCTAATAAGTTATTATAAACCTTCGTTCCAGAATAGGAGACCCGGTAAAAGCTACTTGCATTAGCTGTTTGTGAATTATACTTGCAAAGGTAAATACTTTTAACTTATTTCCCTATACGGGCTTGGGGTACGGTATATAAAATACCGCTTGGTCGGGCTATTGACCTTAACCGATTAGTGGTTAAGTATTATCAATATGACCCGTTAGAAATTTGATTTGTTTGCTTAAAGCCTTTGGGGGGTTAATGACCATGTCCCGGATATCCCTGGCATCATCTTACAAGATGGCCACGACCTAAGCACGGGGTGTAGGCGTACACCTGACAGTTGCATATGAAAAAGGGTATCTCACTTAAGGATTAACCTTGTGGGCATTATACCTGTGGTGTGTCTATTAGTCTTTAACCCGGTCTACGGAACGGGCTACTGAACGCAAAGAAACATGTAATTCGTTTACAAATATTATATTAAAATAATTATCCCAAGTTATAAAAGTTTGTGCCTTGTGCATTCAAATCAATTTTATTAAACCTTTTACAAAAGTGTCGGTTGAATGTATTTACCAGTATAAACTGACGTATTTTCCCAACAAGGTTATCTGCAGGTACTAAACGAAATGGGCTGGCTTCTCCTAGAGTCCACAATAAGTCTCGCAAGCTTGGACGTGAAACTGTTGAACATTATATTCCTATTTATTTTTGGATCCCCTGTGGATAAATTTCGACTGTTGTGATACTTGATATTACAATTCATTAAAGTTGAAATATATCTATCTTTTGCTTCCGCTGTGCATTTACATATTGTGTGTTTGACTATATTGTTGACAACTACGTCACGATAGTCCCCCACCGGGCCCACCGGTGAAACATGTGGAAATAGGGGTGTGACAGGTTGGTATCAGAGCCAACGTTGAGTGAATTAAACACTATCCTTATGTGTTTAATCTCAATTACACGATTGCACATACTCGAGTCTAGACAAGAACATAGGACAAATTCGAATTGTTGTTCTAGTTGTCCTTTATTGTTTGTTGTTGATTTAAAATTGTTTAAGCAGGAAATATGCCACCAGCAATCAGAAGAGGAGGAAGAGGCAAAGGGCCGATCACTACTGTCACGGGCCTCGGCCCCGGTTTGAACCGGTCCAGAGCCGCGAGGCAGGAAATCCCGTGGTATTTAATTTAGGCGACAGCGGAAGTCTTTTAACACAGGATCTTTTTATATGAAAACTGCCCGTTTACATAATTTAGGGATAAAACCCCATAATTTACATTAACATGATTTCACTGGGAAACCTTTATTTCTTAAAACATGTTTCTCTTATTTATTTACATTGAGCCACTTCTCTAAGCTTGTAGTGCTTCACGGCACTTTTTCTTGGATCACAACAGATCACCTGAAACATGTTTGAAAAAGGTTTTGTCAGCGGGGAAATACTGAGTGAATCATTCAGTTTACTAAAAACGACACATTTATAATTCACAGTATTAAGAGAGATTACAATGTTTCTATGTCAACCAATTACCCACAGTATTTGTCACTCGACCGGACCTGTGACTGTGGTCATATCACTTTTGGGTCCGTTCACCCACAAGTGACGTAAATCACTATTTAGGTCCGACTACCTAATAGCGTATATCATGATTTAGGCTCGCTCACCTAAAATGATAAAGACAGTAGTAATGTACACAATACCCCACATACCGGCTGTAATTGAAGACTACATAAACTTAATCACTGTAATTATAACTTTGGAAAATAATTTAGAGTATTGTAAAACAGTTGATAAAAAGAGAATGACTCACTTTGCAGATTTAACGAGCAGAGTATAGGCCTACTGATTAGCCTTTGTTTAACCTGATTTAATTAATAATGCACACAAACTGGGTTAGTAACTAATACAGCAGTTATGATAATTCACGAGATTAAACCCTCACAACGATTGACAAAGTGCAATATTTAAATATCCAGCGGATTCACAACGAATGACAGAGTATAGCCCGAGTTTGGACAGCACTCAAACATTCAAGTCGAAATCACGATGAATAACAAAGTATAAACCCAATTTGAGCAGCACTCAAACAATCGTTGGATAGTTTCAATCGATCGGACGTTAAATCGCAATAGCAATTGAGTTATTACCCTGTTTTGCAGCAACGATTCGTGAATCGTGTGCGTTGTTATAGTAATCTACGTATATCTCAGTGTAGAATTAGATTTTGGACCTCGAACTAACACCGAAATTCAAGTGCCAACCCCCTCTATATATACTGAAAATTCGTCTTCCTCGCGTGTCGCGACAGGGACATGTGCACCTGTCGCGTGGCGCGAAGGGTGACAATTCTAGGGTAGGGTTGGTTCGTGTCCAGGTAGCTTAGCTGAGTTGACATTTCGACTGAATTTGCATTCTACAACAAATTTTGAAGATATTATCAGCTAGGTTTTATCCCCCCTGAGTTTTAGGGGCCCTGATCCTGATTCCGATTGTTATGATACCTTTAGGGTTTATGCAGAATTGCTTGGGTTTCTTAATTAGGGTTTCCTTAATAGATAATTAACATACTAAGTATTAATTTTAGTGAGAGTTGTTACATCCTCCCCACCTTAAGAAAAATCTCATCCTCGAGATTTACTGGAATAGATGAGGATATTTCCGATTCATTTCTGATTCCAGCTCCCAAGTGTATTCCGGTCCTCTCTTTGAATCCCACTTGACTTTGACTAGCACTAGTCGCTTGTGTTTGAGAAACTTGACTTTTCTATCTTCTATCTGTAGTGGTTTCTCTATGAATTTCAGCTTTTCATTTACCTCTACATCTTGAAGAGGTACTACCAGGGATTCGTCTGATAAACATTTCGTGAGATTGGATATATGAAATACATCATGTACTCCAGGTAATTCTTCTGGTAGTTGTAACCGATAAGCCACTGGTCCTATTTGTTGGATTACTGGAAATGGTCCTACGTATCTTGGACTCAGCTTTCCTTTCTTACCAAATCGTACTACTCCTTTCCAAGGAGAGACTATCAAAAGTACCTTGTCTCCGACTTGAAACTCTAGTGGCTTGCGGCGATTGTCTGCATAGCTTTTCTGGCGATCTCTAGTAGTCTTCAGTCTTTCTTTGATTTGAGTTATCTTGTCAGTGGTTTCTTGCACAATTTCAGGACCTGATAATTGACTTTCTCCTATTTCTGCCCAACAAACTGGGGTTCTGCACTTGCGTCCATACAGTGCTTCGAATGGGGCAGCTTCGATGCTTGAATGATAACTATTGTTATAGGAGAATTCAATTAAGGGTAAGTGGTTATCCCAATTACCACCAAAATCAATTACACATGCTCGGAGCATGTCTTCCAAGGTTTGTATCGTCCTTTCACTTTATCCGTCTGTTTGTGGATGATATGCAGTACTTAGATTTAGTCGGGTTCCCATTGCTTTCTGGAAACTAGTCCAGAAATGGGAAGTGAAACGACTATCCCTATCCGATACAATGGAGAGTGGAACTCCATGTAAGGATACTACTTCGTCTACGTACAATTTGGCTAATCTCTCCATGCTAAAAGTTTCCTTTATTGGTAGAAAATGAGTTGATTTGGTTAATCGATCCACAATTACCCAAATTGCATCATTACCTTTTCTGGTTTTGGGTAACTTAGTAACAAAATCCATTGTTATGAGTTCCCATTTCCATACAGGCATTTCTAACTGTTGTAGTAGTCCTCAAGGTTTCTGATGTTCTGCTTTTACTTGTGAACAAGTAAGACATTTAGATACGTATTCAGCTATATCATTTTTCATTCCTATCCACCAGAAATTGTTTCTTAAATCTTGGTACATCTTATTGTTTCCTGGATGTACGGTATACCGAGATTTGTGAGCTTCTTCTAAAATCTTATTTCTTAATTCTCCCTGCTTAGGTACCCAAATTCGTTTCTTATGGAACCTCCAAATTCCATCATTTCCTTTCTCTAGTTCCTTTATATAACCTTTCATTCCTTCCACATCATCCTTGATTGCTGTTTCCTGAACTTTCTTCAATTGTTCCATTAAATCTAATTGTAGATTTATTCTAAGCATACGAACTCGTCGTTGCTTTTCATGATACTTACGACTTAAGGCATCTGCAACTACGTTTACCTTTCCTTCGTGATATTGAATATCACAGTCGTAATTGCTTAGGATTTCCATCCATCTTCTTTGTCTCATATTCAACTCTTTTTGCCCAAATATATACCTTAAACTTTTATGATCTGTATAAATAGTAAACTTACTTCCATACAGATAATGTCTCCAGATCTTAAGGGCAAAAATTATGGCTCCTAACTCTAAATCATGAGTCGTATAATTCTCCTCGTGCTTCTTTAATTGCCTGGAGGCATACGCAATTACCTTCTTGCGTTGCATTAACACACATCCAAATCCTAATTTTGAAGCATCACAATATACTTCAAAATTTTCAGTTTCCTCTGGCAAAGCTAAAATTGGAGCATTTGTCAACCTTTGCTTTAATATCTTAAAAGCTTCTTCTTGTTTGGGTCCCCATTCAAACTTAACTGCTTTACAGGTCAGTTTAGTCAAGGGTACGGCTATTTTAGAAAAATCCTTAATAAATCGTCTATAGTATCCAGCTAAGCCTAGAAAACTTCTAATTTCCATAGCCGTTTGTGGGACCTTCCATTTGGTGATTGCTTCTATTTTAGCAGGATCTACGTGAATACCTTCATGATTCACCATATGTCCTAAGAATTGCACTTCTTGCAACCAAAATTCACATTTCGAGAATTTGGCGTAAAGCTTTTCTTTTCTTAATAAAGTTAAGAGTACATGCAGATGTTCACAATGTTCTTTCTGATTCTTTGAATAAATAAGTATATCGTCGATAAAGACAATTACAAATTTATCCAAGTACGGTTTACAGATTCTGTTCATCATGTCCATGAATGCTGCTGGAGCATTTGTTAGTCCGAAGGGCATGACTGTAAACTCGTAATGTCCATACCTAGTTCTGAAAGCAGTTTTAGGTATGTCTTCCTCTTGTACTTTCAATTGATGATATCCGGATCGTAAATCTATCTTAGAAAAATATCTAGCGCCTTGGAGTTGATCAAAAAGATCGTCAATCCTAGGTAATGGGTATCGATTCTTAATTGTAACCTTATTCAGTTCCCTATAATCAATACACATCCGCATCGATCCGTCTTTCTTTTTCACAAACAACATTGGTGCTCCCCAAGGGGATGAACTAGGGTGTATAAATCCTTTGCTTAATAATTCATCTAATTGCGTTTTCAGTTCTAGTATTTCGGTGGGTGCTAATCGATAAGATGCCTTGGCTATTGGTGTAGTTCCAGGAATTAAATGAATTTTAAATTCTACTTCTCTATCGGGTGGTAACCCGGGTAATTCTTCTGGAAAGACATCTGGGTATTCTGAGACTACATGAATGTCCTGAAGTTTCTTACTTTTAGTGTTAATGATTACGGAAATCATATACACTACTTCTTGTTTTCTTGAATAACTAGCCAACTTCATTACTGAAATGAATTTTAGTGGCTTTCGAGGTTTATCTCCTGTAATTAAAATTACCTCTCCTGTGGGGGTACGAATTTCTACGGAATTCTTATCACAAAGGATTCGAGCATGGTTAGCTACTAACCAATCCATTCCTAGCACTACATCGAATCCGGCTAATTTCATAGGTAACAGATTTGCAGAAAACTTATGGCCTAAAAGTTCTATTTTTCCTTCTTGCAAAATTTTATCTATGTTAACAGAATTCCCATTTGCTGTTTCGACTGTAAAAATTTGCTTAAGGGTGGTTAATGGTAAATTAAGAGCTTGGCAGAATGAAGTATTTATAAAACTTTGGTTTGCACCAGAGTCAAATAATACTTTCGCATAAACGTCGTGAACTAAGAATGTACCGGCTATGACGTCAGGAATTAGTTCAACTTCCTGAGTAGTCAACTGGAATGCTCTGGCATTCTTCTTAGTAGCTCCTTCGGCCGTCTTAGCTTTATTGTCTGCTGGTTTGTTTAGCTTAGGACATCTTGTTTGAAAATGTCCAGGTTCTCCACAGTTGTAATAGATTATTGCTTTCCTTCTACATTCTTCTTCCCGATGTCCTATAGCTTTGCAAAAGTTGCAGGTCACATTGCACCTTCCGAAGTGTTTCTTCCTACAATTTCTGCAAAAAGGATGATTTGAGGATTGCCCTGTTCCTCTTTTCTTAGTATTACCCATACGAAATCCTTGGGTAATCTTTTGAGCCAAATCCTTCCTTCGATCTTCTTCTCGTGTGCGCATTAGTTCATCGGTTAGGGTATTAGCTAATTCCACAGCATCGTCAATAGTACGAGGTCTTGCAGCCTTAACGATGTTACGGATTTCACTAATTAATCCCCAAATATAACGGGAAATGAGCACCGGTTCTGGCGAAGCCAGTGTTGGTACTACTCTAGCATATGCAAAGAATGTCGAAGTATAACTGCGACAATCTACACCCGTCATACGATGATTTAGGAACTTATTTGTCATTTGATCTTTTTCATACTCGCGACAGAATTTTCTTTCTACAAGACTCTTAAATTCTTCCCAGTTCATGGCATAGACCATCCTTCTTCCTTTTGCTTGCAATACCGTGTTCCACCATTCTAGTGCCCCTTCTTTGAACAAATTTGACGCATACATGACCTGATCGTCCATGTCACATTTACTTATTGCAATTACTGCTTCGGTTTTCTCTAACCATCGCAGTGTTGCAGTGGCCCCTTCATTACCTGCAAATTCTGCTGGTTTACAAGCAAGAAATTCTTTGTAAGTGCAACCAGGCGTTGCAGCTTTCATTTTCTTAGGAAGTGGGGCCTGTCGTGGATTATTATCGTCATGATTGCCGCCTCCATTTATGTTGTTACTGTCGTTATCTTCCGGAGTACGTTTACTAGGAATGATTTGTTGTGGTTCAGCAGGTTTTTGAGCAACAGCCAGGATGGCTGGAATAGCATTAGCTATCCCTTGAGCAACAATATTTTCGATATCTTGCCTAGTCATATATTGATTTTCTTGATTTTGCTCAGATTGGTTTACTGCATTAACTGGTTCATTCGCGTTTTCCATCTGATAATTAGTATTGGTATGAATTATTAGTATCCAATAATTGATAGTTAGATATAACAAAACAATTACACATAACCACATAAAATCTTACAACACATATATATAGTCAAAATTGTCGATTTTCTCGACTTCTATTTTGTTTTATAGATTATATAGGCATCCATACACACTGTTTATCTTACAATGTTTTATTCCCTATTTTACAGTGTTATATGTTTGTTTACTACTTGTTATTATACAACCACAGCTTCCTAACCCACTGTTTCTTGGTCAACTGGTATTTCAATAGCGACGCTCCCTTTCGTCGTATTTCCAGGAAATTCGTTCCCCCATTTCCCGGATCCTATTCCCTGTACCTATCAGTTCTTCACCAAACTGACGAAGTTCGGCCAAGTTTTTGTTGCTCATTGGCGGATTGGGGATAGGTTCTGGATCAAACTGTGGGAGAAAGGTATAAGGACTATTAATTATGTTTTGAAATTGCCAGTCATTCGTCCACCACTCTTCCATTTCGCCCAAAGGTCGAGTGTGGATTAGAGGGTCTGGAATAGCTGGTTCCAGATTTACTGGAAGTTGGATTTCGGCAGGATAAGGGTAAAGATTGTTGTTGATAGGGCTAATGACATCACAGTTTGCTAGTAAACGGTCTATTTCTTCTGGAAACGTGATTTCTTCAGTTTGTTTAGAACTCTCTCCAATTTCTATTCCTTTTTGCTTAGAATTTTCCCTGATTTCTGCTTGCTTAGAACTTTCTCCGGTCTTGATTTCTTTTCCTTTGTTCATAGGATTTTCTATCTTAGGGAGTCTCCTAGTAGCTGGTTTTCTCCTGCGCACTTTCCTCCATCCTACATATCTTCTCCTTTTCTTAGACTTTGCTTTTTCCGGAGGTGGCGCTTGAAATTCCAGGGGTTCCTCCACATCAGCAAAATAACCAGTAAAATCGTGAGAGACTTCGATTGGTACTGGGTATAGATTGAGATTCTGAAATGCTTCAGATAGCTCACTCATGTTGTTTAGCATATATACAAAATGCACAACAATGCTAAGTTAAAATCTTATAAGGAAATCTAAACAAATATTTAGTTTTATTGCATATCGGTAGACTAATTTTACAAAGGATAACGGAATATTTTATTTATTTACGGAGTAGTGGTTTTCTGGATAAAGATGCTAATACTAGATCATGCTTATTGGTAGTTTAGAGGTTTGCATTCTCTGCTACGGTAGCTAACATATAAAGCTCTGCCCATTTTTCATCTAATTTGTCTTTCCAAGGTGGATTATTGCCTATTTTCTGGACTTCTGGATTAAACCTCACTTTCTTGAATTGGGGTTTCTGACTTTTCTTAATAATCGAATTTCTTTTCTCTGGGGTAAGAGGATTCTCATATTGTGCCTTACGGACAAAAATCCCTTCTTCTAGATCTGCTGGGGGTTTTGAGGAAGAGGTTCCTTTTTCTTTGGTTGCAGTATCTAATTTGTGGTAGATGGCAGAAAGTCTTTGTTTACCCATACTGTAACTAACAAATAACTAGTTAATAAAACACATAATCACAGAATGGCAATTTAGATATTCTTCTAATTTTAAATAGACTTAAATCAGTGGCAAGCTTATATCAGTGGCTCTGTTACCACCTTTTCATGTCACGGCCCTCGGCCCCGGTTTGACCCGGTCCAGAGCCGCGAGGCAGGAAATCCCGTGGTATTTAATTTAGGCGACAGCGGAAGTCTTTTAACACAGGATCTTTTTATATGAAAACTGCCCGTTTACATAATTTAGGGATAAAACCCCATAATTTACATTAACATGATTTCACTGGGAAACCTTTATTTCTTAAAACATGTTTCTCTTATTTATTTACATTGAGCCACGTCTCTAAGCTTGTAGTGCTTCACGGCACTTTTTCTTGGATCACAACAGATCACCTGAAACATGTTTGAAAAAAGTTTTGTCAGCGGGGAAATACTGAGTGAATCATTCAGTTTACTAAAAACGACACATTTATAATTCACAGTATTAAGAGAGATTACAATGTTTCTATGTCAACCAATTACCCACAGTATTTGTCACTCGACGGGATCTGTGACTGTGGTCATATCACTGTTGGGTCCGTTCACCCACAAGTGACGTAAATCACTATTTAGGTTCGACTACCTAATAGCGTATATCATGATTTAGGCCCGCTCACCTAAAATGATAAAGACAGTAGTAATGTGCACAATACCCCACATACCGGCTGTAATTGAAGACTACATAAACTTAATCACTGTACTTATAACTTTGGAAAATAATTTAGAGTATTGTAAAACAGTTGATAAAAAGAGAATGACCCACTCTGCAGATTTAACGAGCAGAGTATAAGCCTACTGATTAGCCTTGGTTTAACCTGATTTAATTAATAATGCACACAAACTGGGTTAGTAACTAATACAGCAGTTACGATAATTCACGAGACTAAACCCTCACAACGATTGACAAAGTGCAATACTTAAATATCCAGCGGATTCACAACGAATGACAGAGTATAGCCCGAGTTTGGACAGCACTCAAACATTCAAGTCGAAATCACGATGAATAACAAAGTATAAACCCAATTTGAGCAGCACTCAAACAATCGTTGGATAGTTTCAATCGATCGGACGTTAAATCGTAATAGCGATCGAGTTATTACCCTGTTTTGCGGCAGCGATTCGTGAATCGTGTGCGTTGTTATAGTAATCTACGTATATCTCAGTGTAGAATTAGATTTTGGACGTCGAACTAACACCGAAATTCAAGTGCCAACCCCTTCTATATATACTGAAAATTCGTCTTCCTCCCGTGTCGCGACAGGGACATGTGCACCTGTCACGTGGCGCGACGGGTAACAATTTTAGGGTAGGGTAGGTTCATGTCCAGGTAGCCTAGCTGAGTTGACATTTCGACTGAATTTGCATTCTACAGCAAATTTTGAAGATAATTATTAGCTAGGTTTTACCCGCCCTGAGTTTTAGGGGCCCTGATCCTGATTCCGATTGTTATGAAAATTTTAGGGTTTATGCAGAATTGCTTGGGTTTCTTAATTAGGGTTTCCTTAATAGATAATTAACATACTAAGTATTAATTTTAGTGAGAGTTGTTACAACTACCCACAATGATCACGAGGCCGGACCTTCACACATGCGAGCTCCTTCGAGCACAAGTAGTGAAGAACCTCAGAGGCGTAGGAGGAACCTCTTTGAGCCCGCTAGACGGTCTACCTCACATAGTTCGACACCTTCATACCGTCACTCTTTTGGACCGAATTCAGAAAACGAACCCGATAACCCTCAACCTTCATATATACCTCTCCAGCGATCCCTTTCGCACCATTCTTTTGGCGACCCTACTCCTGTCTTTCAGGGCCGATTCAACCCGGCAAACTTTATCCAAGAACCAGTAGGTTTGAACCCACTAGGACCAGAGGACCATTTCTCCGAAGACAATGCGATGGATATGGACGAGGACACGGATCCCGTAGAGCCTGCAAGAGGTACCCCCAACCATCCAATCGAGATCTCTGATGGGTCACCATTCCATGGAACACCCTATCAGGGTCCAGACAGTTATCAAGCAAGGTTCAACCAGTGTGAGTGGTACTTTACACCCTCTCACCATTCTTCACCTCACCAGCAGCAACAGCAGCAGCAGGATCCCTCCGAGGATTCGCATTTCGTGGCAGTTACGCCACCGCCTCCACCGCCACCAGTTCATCAAGCACCTCCAGATCCGCCAAGGCGTAGGAGATCAGGTGCGCGGATGTCCACACGAGGAGAGGATTTTCACTTTAGCACCCCTCGCCACTCAAGTGGAAGTCATTTTCCGCCACTACCAGAAGACCCACAGATGGGTGGACCTTCTAACCACCCTGCAGAGGTGAATTCTGCACCAGTTGCACCACCTCCTCCACCGTTTGGTTATGATAACCCGATACCTACGTACGCCGGTTCCACAGCGTACAACCTGTTTGAGCAGCCAGCTCACACTCACTACAACTATATGGGCGGCGACCCATACATAGAAGCGGCGGCAAACTACCACGCCCTTTACCCTGAAGTACCTTATGAAACACCTTGGGGAATGGGATACTCAACTCATGGGTATCCAATACCTGCTAGACCTCCGGCTCAGCACTTGTCACAGCAGCCGCGTTTTTCCCCACCGGAGCAGGAAGAAATCCTCCACCGTTTGAATAGGGTAGAACGAGATTTTGAGCAAGAACGTAAGAACAATCGTGGATTCCTCAAAGGCCTAGCAAACCTGTTAAAAGGGAAGAAGAAGCGAGATCATTGGTCTCTAGATGTACTATTGTATTTCCTATTTTAATCAAGTCCCTGTGTGGACATTTCTTAGTTTTAGTCCCTGCGTGGACATTTATTGTGTGTTTAGTCCCTGCGTGGACTTGCCTTTCAGTCCCTGCGTGGACTTATCTTTCAGTCCCTGTGCGGACATCTATCCTAGTATTTGGTCCCTGCGTGGACTTGTTTTCTGTTTAACCTCTGCGTAGGCACTTTGTCAGTTTAAAAGTCCCGTTTAGGGCAGTGTGTAACCTTCTTATGTTTAATGGAATGTTAAGTTTATGAAATTCATTTTTGTCCTTATATACATTATATATGAAATAAATAAATCAAAAATCATTCCTTTTAAATTAATCTACCTACCAGTTATTAGATAAAGAATCTTAATGGTGTAACCTAGCCTGGTGTCATTATAAGACCCGGCCAAGATGGTTAAACCTGATTAAAAGATTCAGATTCTGGTTAACCTCTGTAAACATGTTAACCTTCCTGGCAGACGTGATTCGTTAAAATCACACGTGTCATTTTACACAAGGATCCTTCTAAGGATTCCAAAACCTAAATTAATGATTTATAATCATGGGTTTAAATCATCAATTAAGATGATCACTTATTAAAGGATCCATTAGTGACGTAGTGCCTACGGGCTATATTCATTGTCATATAAAACAAAAGAACAGTGGTAGTCTATGACTCCCTGTCAGAAAAGGTAAAAGAACTATGTTCAGACCTTCATGCCTTGATTCTCTGAAATCCTGGCCTATAATATGAAACGTCCCTGTGACTAGGCTTTTGTGCCACTAACAATATTGTTTGTAATTAGGATAAGTTATATTCGAATCCTAAATAAATGTGAGTAACAAATTAACCAAATATGATCTATGTTTACCATGGTTAATGAATTGCCATAAAAGACAATTCCATAAATAAACTCCCAAATAAAACTTCTGTCATTATCTTATGTAGCAGCTCAAGATTTCAATGGCTGACTCGGATGAGACTAATAGTCATCCAAAGGAGAATGAGAATGAAGTTCGTATTAATATAGCGGGTGCGGAACTGCAAGCATTGATTGACAATGCGGTTACGAAAGCCTTGGATAGGCAGTACAGTGAATCAAGCGGGACTCGGAGTAGGACCCGATCCGCACCGCATTCAAAGCCCAAGACTCATTCCGAGGCACATAGCAAGCCTCCCTCCAAGAAGGAAGAACCAAAGAAAGATGATGATGATCGTCACTCTTCGAACCACCATAGTGTTCCGTCTCAAAGGGTCGTGATGAACCAAGGACCCCGTAATAAGGGTTGCTCCTACAAGTACTTCGTTTCATGCAAGCCCTGGGATTTTACAGGGGAGAAAGGAGCGCTAGACTGCATGACATGGTTAGATGAGATGGACACGGTGGTTGATATCAGCGGGTGTGCTGAAAAGGATGTTGTGAAGTTTCTGTCACAATCATTCAAGGGTGAGGCCTTGGCCTGGTGGAGGTCATTGATCCAAGCCTCTGGAAAAGTTGCTTTGTACAACATGTCTTGGGAGAAATTTGTTGCTCTTATCAAAGAAAATTACTGCCCTCGGCACGAGGTTGAAAAGATAGAGTCTGATTTTCTATCTCTGGTCATGAAGAACCTGGATTTCCAGGCGTACCTCACAAGTTTCAACATCCTATCCAGATTGGTTCCATACCTGGTGACCCCGGAACCCAAGAGGATCGCGCGTTTCATTGGGGGTTTGGCCCCAGAAATCAAGGCCAGTGTGAAAGCCTCTCAGCCAGCTACATTCAGGTCAGTAGCTGACATATCCTTATCCCTCACTCTGGATGCGGACAGGCTGAGATCGCTGAGGAACAAGGATGCCGAGAAGAGGAAGAATGACGATGACAACAACTCTCGTCGATCAAACAAGAAGCACCGAGGGAACAACGACCACAAGAAGGGGTCTGGTTCAAGGAAAGATGGGCATCAGTCTGGGGATAAGCCCAAGTGTAAGACTTGCCAGAAATACCATTATGGGAAATGCAGACTTGACTCCAAATCCCAGTCTCAGGCGGGTCGTTGTGGAATTTGCAAATCCATGGAGCATAAGACCCTCGAGTGCAAGAAGCTGAAAGATGCGACGTGTTACAGCTGCAATGAAAAGGGGCACATTAAGACAAATTGCCCAAAGAATGCAAAGAAAGCTGACGAGGGAAAGAAGACTAATGCGAGAGTCTTCAGAATGGATGCAAAGGAAGCAGTACAAGATGATAACGTGATCACAGGTACCTTTCTCATAAATGATGTCTATGCAAGAGTACTATTTGATTCAAGAGTTGATAAATCTTTTGTAGACAATAAGTTTTGCAAATTGCTGAATTTACCTGTTAAGACTTTAAGTGTAAAGTATGAGGTGGAACTAGCTGATGGCACCTTAGAAACCACCTCAACCATTTTAGAGGGATGTTCCATATCTATTAAGGACCACTCTTTTCCCTTGACCCTACTTCCTTTGAAGTTAGCTGGTTTCGACATAGTTTTGGGTATGGACTGGTTATCTTATAACCAGGCCCAGATTGTCTGCAATAAGAAGCAAGTGGTGATCAAGACTCCTTCTGGTGAATCACTTACCATTCAGGGAGATACCCAGTATGGACTGCCTGAGCAAGTGACTATGCTCAAGGCTTCTAGATGTTTGAAGAAGGGTTGTGTCATCTACATGGCACAGGTAACTATCGATGAACCGAAACCCAAGATGGAAGATATCCCTATTATTTCAGACTATCCTGAAGTTTTTCCCGAAGAACTACCTGGTTTACCCCCAGATAGGCAAGTGGAGTTTAGGATTGACATTATCCCTGAGGCAGCACCTGTTGCAAGAGCACCCTACAGATTGGCACCAACAGAGATGAAAGAATTAAGGACACAACTGGATGAGTTGCTAGCCAAAGGTTTCATTAGACCCAGTTCGTCTCCTTGGGGAGCACCAATCTTATTTGTCAAGAAGAAGGATGGATCGATGCGTCTGTGCATTGATTACCGTGAGCTGAACAAGGTTACTATCAAGAATAGATATCCCTTACCCAGGATCGACGATCTGTTCGACCAACTTCAAGGAGCAAGCTATTTCTCTAAGATCGATCTGTGATCAGGTTATCACCAACTGAAGGTTAGAGATGAAGACGTTCACAAGACTGCGTTTAGGACCCGTTATGGTCATTACGAGTTCCTAGTGATGCCTTTCGGGCTCACTAATGCACCAGCGGCGTTCATGGATCTCATGAATCGTGTCTGCAAGCCATACTTGGACAAATTTGTTATCGTCTTCATAGACGACATTCTCATCTATTCGAAGAACCAAGCTGATCATGAAAAGCACCTTCGCTGTATTCTTTCACTACTTCAATAGGAGAAACTCTACGCCAAATTCTCTAAGTGTGAATTCTGGCTTTGAGAAGTCCAATTTCTTGGACATATGGTTAGTGAGCGTGGTATCCAAGTGGATCCCGCTAAGGTGGAAGCTGTCATGAATTGGCAAGAGCCGAAGACGCCCACAGAAATTCGCAGCTTCTTGGGATTGGCAGGTTATTACAGACGCTTCATTGAGAACTTTTCAAGGATTGCAGCACCCCTAACTTCTTTAACTAGAAAGAATGTTAAGTTTAACTGGGGTCCTAAGCAGCAAGAGTCTTTCGATATCCTTAAGCAGAAGCTAAGCAACGCACATGTGTTGACATTGCCGAACGGAACAGAAGAGTTTGTAGTATACTATGATGCATCACACACCGGGATGGGTTGTGTGCTTATGCAGAAAGGCAAGGTTATTGCCTATGCTTCACGTCAGTTGAAAGTGCATGAAAAGAATTACACCACCCATGACTTGGAGTTGGGTGCCGTTGTATTTGCACTGAAGTTGTGGAGGCACTATTTGTATGGCATTAAATTTGTGATCTACTCTGATCACAAGAGCCTCCAGCACCTGTTCAATCAAAAGGATTTGAACATGAGGCAACGACGATGGATGGAGACTTTAAATGACTACGATTGTGAGATAAGATACCATCCTGGCAAGGCGAATGTAGTCGCTGATGCCCTGAGTCGGAAGGAAAGAGTGAAGCCTATTAGAATCAATGCCAAGAGCATTGAGATAAAGAACAGTTTGAATGAAAGGTTGTTAGCTGCACAGAAGAAAGTTGTGCTAGAAGCTAACTATCCTAATGAAAAGCTGGGCGTAACTGAAGAACAGTTATCCTATGGCAAGGACGGAATTTTAAGGTTAAATGGACGGATATGGGTTCCAATTTATGGGGGACTACGAGATGTTATCCTCCGGGAAGCCCACAGTTCCAAATACTCCGTTCATCCTGGAGCTGACAAAATGTACCAGGATTTGAAGGCAAACTTCTGGTGGATAGGCTTAAAGAAGTCTATAGCTACCAATGTGGCTAAATGTTTGACTTGTGCGCAAGTCAAAGCTGAACATCAAAAGCCGTCAGGCTTGCTGCAACAGCCTAAACTTCCCGAGTGGAAGTGGGAAATGGTGACGATGGACTTTATCACCAAGTTGCCGAAGACAAGGAAAGGAAACGATACGATATGGGTAATAGTTGATAGGTTGACTAAGTTAGCACATTTCCTACCCATTAAGGAGACTTATAGCTCCGACATGTTAGCCCAATTGTACGTAGATAAGATTGTATCTCTACATGGCGTGCCTGTATCTATTATCTCTGATAGAGATACCAGATACACGTCACATTTCTGGAAAAGTTTCCAACAATCTTTGGGCACGCAGCTAAACTTCAGTACGGCTTACCATCCTCAAACGGACGGACAAAGTGAGCGTACTATCCAAACCTTAGAAGACATGCTTCGAGCATGTGTGATTGATTTAGGTGGTAGTTGGGATAACCACCTACCTTTAGTCGAGTTCTCATATAACAATAGCTACCATACGAGCATTAAAGTTGCTCCTTTCGAAGCCTTGTACGGTAGAAAGTGTAGAACGCCCGTTTGCTGGGCGGAAGTTGGAGATGTCCAGATGACAGGACCTGAAGTAATATTTGAAACAACGGACAAGATTGTCCAAATTCGCGACCGTTTGAAAGCTGCTCGAGATAGGCAGAAAAGCTACGCAGATTTGAAGCGTAAACCTTTTAATTTCGAAGTAGGTGACAAGGTATTGCTTAAAGTATCACCCTGGAAAGGGGTGATGCGATTTGGTAAGAAAGGCAAGTTAAGCCCGAGATACATTAGACCATTCGAGATCATCGAACGTGTCGGATCGGTTGCCTATAAGTTAAACTTACCGGAAGAGCTCAGTGGTATTCATAATGTTTTCCACATTTGCAATCTGAAGAAGTGTTTCGCTGATGAATCACTAGTTATACCGCATACAGATTTGCACATCGATGAAAGCTTGAAGTTTGTTGAAAAACCTGTGTCAATTGAGGATCGACAGGTTAAGAAGCTTCGAAGGAAGTATATACCGATTGTAAAGGTAAAATGGGATGCCCGTAGAGGTTCCGAGTACACGTGGGAGGTAGAGTCCACGACGAAAGAAAAGTACCCTCACTTGTTTCAGTAAATCTCGAGGTCGAGATTTCTTTTAAGGGGGTGAGGATATAACACCTCGAAATTTTGCGACCTATAAAGTATTGACACGTGTCATAAGTTTGCACGTGGTAATAAATACTACAGAGGGACTGAAGTTAACAAACATAGAAAGTATGTGAATTCAAGAGTTCAAAATGTCAACAAGGGATAAATATACTTTACAATAACCCTACATGTTGCTCGTACCTTCAAACGAATGAATCATGGATCATACGGAACGAAATGTGGAAGAAAGTGAGAGATTACAAGCTACAGGGGTTAAATGTGTCAACATGTTTAAGTTGTACCTCTGAGTGACCCTTTGACAAACCCAAGGCTTTGTAACGGTAAAATATGCTCGCTAGAATGCACGATATAAATTTCATCAAGTTCCGTTAAATGAGAAAGTTATGATCGAATTCGTACGCGAGGGGTTAAAAGCGTCAAACATCGAAGGTTATGACTTTTCGGGTAGTAACAAACTAACCAAGGATTAATAAGATGGGTAAAAGTTACGAGGCCCTTATACGTAAATAAGAAAGGCCCAAAATGCAAAGTTACCCCTCCGTAAAAACCAAGAGCCAACTGCAATAATTGTAAAAGATTTGAAAAATCTTACAGCAGGTCTCAGGCGGGCCGCGTAAAGGTTGTCAAGAGTCTTACGCGGGCCGCGTGGATAGTAGAAAGATATGGGTTCTGTCAGAAAGATTCAGACGGGCCGCGTAAGGGTTAAAAGAACCTTACGCGGGCCGCGTCAAAGGCCCAGATGCAGAAAACGTGGACAGAAGCACTGTTTGGTGTTTTAACCGACTCTAGACATTATTACAAGAGCATGGGCGCCCCCTAAACGACCCCTAGCACTCAGGGACACTTGTTGATGATCTGTTACACTTGTAGAGTTGTGTGGCATGATCTAATGCATCTAAGACTACTATATAAAGGCCTTATGTGCAACCATTGTAACCACACCTCATTTCATCACTTCTGATCATTTCTGGAGCTCAAGTGTTTTCACTACTCATCTCTGGTCGTGCATAGGACTTCAGTAAGTGTGCTTAACCCTTCTTAGTTGAGTTTTTGCTTAGTTATTGCTTAAAAGTCAATATGTCGTAGTTAACGATTGACTTAATGATAAATCACAAATGGTCCAGTGATTAGTCAAATCAAAGATAGTTATACGCTGGTAATTATGTGGGTATTAAACCCTTAAAAGGGCTCCCTCTGATTCCCACTCTAACTAGTCCAAATGTCGGGTCAAAGTTGCTTAGAAAAAGTCAACAGAATGCTAATTTTCGATTTAATGCATAATTAACAATGTAGATGGCATGTAACCTGTTTTATCACTCATATAACTTGATAATAAGTATTATAATTGGTCTAAGCTTGTTTGATCCGACCATTTACTGTTTTGACCCGGTTCGGAACCGAAAGTCGCAAAACTTTGACTTTTGCTTTGACTTCAGTTCTGGCCCGATTTGGTATGATTTAGATATGCCTTAGGACTCTCTTAGGACCAGGTTACATGATGGTATAACCCTCTGTGGCTGGTTCGTTGTTTGTCCGAGTCGTTTGCACATTTTCCGTTATATGCTTAAAGTTGGCCATAATGCCCTTTTGACCTTAAAACGAGAATTTTGGATATGTGAAAGGACAATAACCTCAGTTAATGATTTCTAAACATGTCCCTAAAATTTCATGTCAACCAGGTCTAGAATAGGAGTTATGCTAAATAGCGCAATTAAGAAAACTTTTGTAATTAAACGGCACAATTAGCATAAAACCTATCTAAACCCGGATTTCGACACCAAACCTTTTACACGCTGATGTAAAATAATATTTTAGGATTTTTAAAGATTTTTAATTATTTTTAACCTGCTCATAACCTGTGGTTATGGCATTGATTCGGTAAATACCGAATATACCCTTTTCAAACTTAAAATGAGTTCTTCATGGTATTTTGACCCGAATCCAATTGCTACTGATTTCATATAATAAATAAAGTATTTTGAACTTTATAACCTGGTCAGAAAACTCAGATTTCCTGTATAACCCGGAAATCTTTTTTATAATCTTTAACATGACCAAAATACCCCTATGGGGCGTATATTGGGATTAAACTCGTTATGGGCATAATGGAAGGTATCCTACTGATACCACAACCTCTTTGGAGCATATTAACTTAGGAAACCTGTGTAGGACTCTTACGGTTACTCGTACGCCATTTACGCGTTCGGTTCGGTTTATGTAACTAGTTTGCATAAATTAGCCGAAACGAGTCAAACCTTGTCGTTTTTATCCCAAAATCCAGAATGTGATTGGATTACCCATAATAGACAAGTCTTCAAACTTGTCGGGTCTAAATCACATTTTATTCCGGTCTTCGCTTAATCGTGCGTTCGAACCGTATCTTTCGTTAAAACTAACCGGTCTAAGCTTAAGCTTAATCAAAGACCCGTTAGGATTCTAATAGGTTATTATAAACCTTCGTTCCAGAATAGGAGACCCGGTAAAAGCTACTTGCATTAGCTGTTTGTGAATTATACTTGCAATACTTTTAACTTATTTCCCTATACGGGCTTGGGGTACGGTATATAAAATACCGCTTGGTCGGGCTATTGACCTTAACCGATTAGTGGTTAAGTATTATCAATATGACCCCTTAGAAATTTGATTTGTTTGCTTAAAGCCTTTGGGGGGTTAATGACCATGTGCCGGATATCCCTGGCATCATCCTACGAGATGGCCATGACCTAAGCATGGGGTGTAGGCGTACACCTGACAGTTGCATATGAAAAAGGGTATCTCACTTAAGGATTAACCTTGTGGGCATTATACCTGTGGTGTGTCTATTAGTCTTTAACCCGATCTACGGAACGGGCTACTGAACGCAAAGAAACATGTAATTCGTTTACAAATATTATATTAAAATAATTATCCCAAATTATAAAAGTTTGTGCCTTGTGCATTCAAATCAATTTTATTAAACCTTTTACAAAAGTGTCGGTTGAATGTATTTACCAGTGTAAACTGACGTATTTTCTCAAAAAGGTTAACTGCAGGTACTAAACGAAATGGGCTGGCTTCTCCTAGAGTCCACAGTAAGTCTCGCAAGCTTGGACGTGAAACTGTTGAACATTATATTCCTATTTATTTTTGGATCCCCTGTGGATAAATTTCGACTGTTGTGATACTTGATATTACAATTCATTAAAGTTGAAATATATCTATCTTTTGCTTCCGCTGTGCATTTACATATTGTGTGTTTGACTATATTGTTGCCAACTACGTCACGATAGTCCCCTACCGGGCCCACCGGTGAAACGTGTGAAAATAGGGGTGTGACACCTGTGCTGATGCAATCAAAGGTAAGTTTTCATGTTTTCCATTATGTCTAAACAGAACTGATCCAACATTTGATTGTCGGTTTCAAGTACAAGGGTAACGATAAGAAACAAAGTTTTTAGAAAAAAAAAATTAGGGGTGGCTTGTATCTCGAATGAGATGGTTTTATGCATGTAACAAGTAGTCGTCATCTGAACAAATTATCATGACATGGAATCAAATGATTTAATTTAGGTGTAGTTACAAATTATCAAAATATAGAGTCAAATGATTTAATTTACAAGGTGTAGTTAATATGTATGAATTACAGTTACACTTTTTATATGAAAATTTGATTTTATTAAAGACATTTTAATATACAAACACGTAAACGTTTAAAACAAAACCGTATTTAACCATGACGTAGAACAATTTTTTTTCCTTTGAACGGCACATGACATAGAATAGTTGGCCACGACAATTCCACATTGACAATAATAATTTGGTTGTTGCTTAAAAGTATTTAGTTAACGGCATGCAGCAGAATCTAATAATTTTGGTCAACGTCAAACAAAATATTTCATTTGTAGCAGTAGCCAGTAGGCCCAACACCTCTATTCATACGACTAGGTTATTTAGTACGATAAAACTGTTTGCACGTGAACTTAACTCTACTTTTATAAACTAAGTTCCTAATTTAATTACTTGAATTGTCTCATTTTTAATGTTTCTCGTTTTAGGAGTTTAGCTTCTTTAGTGAATTTTGATGGCCTAGGAATATTACAGCTGATATGTATGTCTATTTGAACTGTTATCTATTCTTAATATACGTTTTCATCTTTTTTGGTAGCTTAGTAAGAATATGGTTACTACTATTTATATAGATATGTCTTTTTCCGGTTTTATTTCGACTCTTTTGCCTAGAGATATGATTTTATTTGGTCATAGAGTAAAATGCCCAGATGGTCCCTGTGGTTTTGTAAAATAACATTTATAGTCCTCAACTTTTGGAAATTACACCGGTGCTCCCTGTGGTTTGATAGTTTGTTACTCGAATAGTCCCTTGAGTCTGTCAGTTTCTCCGTTAAATCCATCTGAAAGAAAAGGTCACTGAGGTTGACCTTCTCCCTGCTGGTACCCCGCGGCACGATAGATGACGCGATAACATGGTACAGGTATCAGTACAAGGGGTCTCTAATGGTGGTGGCCTTTTGCCAGGATTTCCCAAAGGGAACCCTGGAAATGGCCCTCCAGAAACTGATAAGCGTCTGCCTGTCCATCACCGTAACCGCCTGCGTATATAAATCAGTATCAAGCTCGGGCTCTGTGTACAAACCTGTATGGACAGCAAACTCCCGCACACTCATCTGAAACTGCTGACCGGCGAGACGGAATGTAACCTCGTGGACTGGAAAATCCGGGTCCTCCACGTAATCCGCCGGATGCGGCGCGTATGTAAACGTAGAAAGAAACTCGACCGTAAGCTCAGGGTACGAGTCCTCCATCGCTATCTGAAATAGGCGCGACCAAGGAGTATCTAGTCCAACTATATCACGCGCCCGCGCGGCCTCTCCCACGGTCTCCAGCAGGTCCCAGTCTATCCCTACATGCCCCTCAATCTCTATGGTGCGCAACCTAGCGCATCTCCCCCTCGCCCGTAACCCCTGCGGAAACTGCAGGTACGGACATGCCGGCTCTCTCTCCTCTCCCACCTCTCCCTCAGCCTCCATATGCTCATTCTCGTCATCGAAGGAATCCATCCCGGCACGTTGAAAATATAATAAATAAATAATATTATTTAAACAATTTAAATAATAAACAAATAATATTAAATATAAAACAATAAACAAATAATATTATTAAACAATTTAAATAATAAACAAATAATATTAAATATAAAATAATAAACAAATAATATTAAATATAAAATAATAAACAAATAATATTATTAAATAAAGAAATAATAATATTAAATAAACAAATAATAATAATAAACAAATAATAATATTAAATAAACAAATAATAATAATAAACAAATAATATAAAAAAAATAAACATGAACCAAAGCGCCCCGCTTTGGCCTCGGCGCGGCGCTTTGGTTCTTCGTTATGAAGAACAGTCCCAGCAACTCGATCAATACCGCCCAAATCAAATCAAAATCAAACATATAAGTTGAACCAAAACAATAAATGAAGTTCGATCGTACCTAATAGCGTTTGAAATCTGGAAAAACAAGATCTTCGCCCTAGTGTGTGAAATCGCACTGTTGTGTGTGTTTTTTGTTTGTGGATGAAATGGGGGAGAAGGCTGCCCCGCTTCAGGTTTAAAGAGGGGCCAAAGCGCTCCGCTATGGCCTAAGTGTGTGAAATCGCACCGTTTTTTTGTTTTTTGTTTGTACAAAGCTTTGCTCGGCACCGTAACCGAAATTCGAATAACCTTGTAAGCTCTGTTGACAACCGTAACTGTCGTTTGGGTAACACTCCTTCTGTACAAAGCTGTACTCGCCACCGTAACCGAAATTCGAATAACCTTGTTGTGCGTAAGGGTCCTCCACAGGGGTATTCAAATCCAGCTTCACTGTGTTATCATGATAACGAATGCCAGATACAACCTCTGCCCCCCTCAAGTTGGACGAGACCGGTTTCTCATACGAGTCAGAAATAGCGGTCCCCTCGTGAGAATCAGGAACAACTGACTCGTCAAAATATTGACCGAAAAGATAGTTGCTTAACCACGACATCGTTTTTTCAAGACATGTAACTAATAGAGAAAAGAAAATCGACAAACAACAAAATCACCGAATGGTGAATGTTGAGTCTGAGCAGGTTTTTAAAGTGAAAATTTGGGGTCGAAGCGCCGCGCTTTGGCCATAGCTCGGCGCTTAGGGTTCACAAGACACCTGCAACCTCATATCACCTTTATGTCTCTGCAACTTATGTCAGTCAACAGTCAAACCTCGTATCACCTTTTGTCGACCTAAGCGCCCCGCTATGGCCATAGCGCGGCGCTTAGGGGTGTGAAAATAATTTTCTGCGTGTGGGATTAGCATGACCCTTGGCAAATAACAGAATCCTACAATTGGAAAAACAAATAAAAAAATAGCATTATGGTCTTTTCTCACTTGAACTACTCTTCGTCTTTATTTTCAAACGACTTTAACTTTTTCATATAGTAATACTTTTTTTTTACATTTCACCGTATTAATGAGCATTTTATTCTCTTTAATTTTCGTATACTATTGCTATAGTTTTCATAATTCTAAAAAAATTTATTTTACCAATCATTAAGTTACATGATTGTATAACGTTACTTGATTATGTTCCGGTACTTAATTACGTACTGGCACATATTTAATGAATACCAAAATCGCGTACTATATGTGCAAGCAGTAACAAATTCTCAATGTAACAGTGCATCCATAATCACATACCAAAATGATCAATGAATACCTAAATCACGTACCAAATACTCAAATGTATACCTAAATCTAGAATCAAATACCATGTGTGCAAAAGCAATAGCAAATACTCAATGTAATAATCACGTATCATGTGTTCAAAACAGCAACAAATACTCAATGTAATAATCACGTATCATGTGTGCAAAACAGCAACAAATACTCAATGTAACACTACATCTATAATCACGTAACAACTTATATTAAAGATCTAATCATATAATAATATAACAACAATTAATTTTACATTGTATTGAATGTATAATCACATAATAAACATAACTTTAATAAAAACAAACATTATACAATAAAACGTGATTATAGATGTAGGGTCACATTAAACATTTATTTCTGCCTGCATTTATGGTAAGTAATTATGTAATGGAACATAATCACGTGACGTTACACTGATCATTTAACTTTATAGCTTGTAAAATAAACTTTTAAAAATTAAGAAAACTATATCAATAGTCTGCTCAAATTAAAAATAATGAAATACTCGTTAATACGATATAATTTTAAAAAATATTATCTAAAAAAAGTTGTAGTCATTTGAAAATTAAGAGATAAATACTTTAAGAGAGAAAAGACCATTATATCTTTTCTTTTTTAATTAAAAGGGTCACTTATCAATTCAAGATTATCATGTACACTTATGATAAATTTGTATTGTACGTGCTCTGATGGCTAATATATAAGAGGGAGCGGGGTGCATGCGGGAAGGGAAATCGGGGAGGGGGTTGCCGAGCGGGAAGGGTGCCGCCAACAAAGCGGGGAGGGAAATCGGCGGTGTTTATCGGGGAGGGTTCACCACAACGAAGGAGAGAGAAGATGGTGGGCCACTCTCATTTTCAACCAATCAACATTTTTTTTTTTGAATAAAAAAAACAATTCCCCTAAGAGGGGAATGCCGCCATCAAATTGGGGTACGAGGGGAGTTCAAGAGAAGAGTTGACATGGCATAACCTGATTGCGTGTGACATAACCTGATTGCGTGTGCGTAAAAGAGAGGACTCCCCTAAGAGGGGAGTGCCCCTCTCACCCTAACTTATCACGTACACCTATGATAAATTTGTATTGTACGTGATCTGATTGGTACGGTTGGGATGGGGTTGGGTTCACCAGATATTTTGTGATACTTTTTTATTATATATTGTTTACTTGATTAGAACCCCGTGTATTACACGGGTTTAATAAATATAATTTTATATACTAAATAAAAACAATATATTTTTAAAAACCTTATTTATTACATGTATTGAGTAAATATAATTTTATATATTAAATAATAAAAAATTATATCTTTAAGAACCTCATGTATTGTGCGGGTTAAATAAAAGTACTTTTATATACCAAACAATAAAAAAAGTTATATTTAAAAAAACCCCTGTGTATTCACGGGTGGAAGAAATATAATTTTATATACTAAATAATAGAAAAGTTATACTTAAAAAAAACTTCGTGTATTGTACGGGTTTAATAAATTTAATTTTATATAGCAAATAATAAAAAAAATGTTATATCATTAAAAACGTTGTGTATTACACAGGTTTATCTATTGTTAAAATAAAGCTAAGTCAAAATGGATTTTTTTATTATTTTTTTTAAATTAGGTTAATACTATTTTCATACCATTCATAAAAGCATCATATATAAGCACATCACATAACATACACATCACAGTTTCTATACCAAGTAGCATGTGTTCGTATATATAAGCATAGTTTCTGTACCAAGTCAAAGTCACAGTTTCATACCAAGTCAAGTTCATGTCACGAATGCACCTAAAACTAAAGTCAAGATCGAACCGAAACCAAAACCAAAACAACAAAAACTTAATTAAAAACTGCGGAGTGAGTTGTACTAACCGATTGCGTGGTGATCTTGGGACCGATTCCGCAACGAGGGAGATAGAGAGAGATTTTTTATACTCACAGATTAGTATACTTGCAGGTAAGGTTTCATGAGAGTTTTGGATAGTTATAAAGAAAACAACATGCTCTCACGTAATTTATAAACTAATTTGGCAATTGGGGCGGTTTGAGGATTAGGGCCTTAAGTTCGGAAGTTTGTTTTGAGGAATCAGATCAAATAACATGCATGCGCCAACAGTCGAACACAAGAGAGTTGGGACGATTTGGTCCTCAAAAGGAGTTGGACCGATAATCATTAAGTGGCAATTGGGCTAGGAAATTAAGTTTTTTTTTTCTAACTCAATATACATGCACATGCATACGCATAGGATGAGATGAAAGGAATTATTATCATAAATATTATTATTATTTTGGAATTCGTATGAATTCTTATTAGATTTAATTAAATATTATTGATAATCAAAATTTGTATTAGATTAGATTTTAGATTTGGTTAAATATTATTAATAATAAAAATTTGTATTAATTTAAATTAAATATTATTATTATTAGTATTATTAATAATTTTAATCAATTAAATGAGAGAATGACAAGTGTCCCAAAACAAGTTTCTTTTATTATATAGTATAGATGTCGAGTGGGAGAAATACAATGATAAATTAGTTTTTGCCCTTTTTCGTTACGTGGCACTAAGCCGAATATTTCTCTCTCATAACATATACTTATGTGTTTCTCTTATTTGTACATACTACTCGTAACATGATCTCAAAACAAAATTACATCGAGTCAACCAATTAAAACAAAAACTACCATGCTTTTGCTAAAAAAACTAAAACAATGAAAAAACTACCGCTTTGCACGAATAAAAATTAAATCAAGCCAATCAATTAAAACAAAAAACTACCATAGTTTTATAAAAAAAAAAGCACTAAAACGAATTTTAAGCTGGGGCAAAATCGTAATTTGACAGGTGAAAAAAATCAAAAACAAGGGCAAAACTATAAATTTGAGCTGAGGGAAAAATCGTAATTTGGCTATGAGAAGAAAAAAACAAAACCAATGGCAAAACTGTAAATTTAAACGGGGGCAAAATCGTAATTTGTCTAGACCAACGAGGAAGTGACAACAATTTTAAGCTGGGGTAAAGTTGTAATTTGTCAGAAACAATGAGTGAGTGCTAGACAGATGTTTGACACAAATACTAAGTACATTGAGACAACCAATAATTAAAACAACCACAACCATAATAATGGCATCATTATAATTTTGAACTAGGGTAAAATCATAATTTTAAACTGGGGTAAATTCGTAATTTGGTAAAAGGTAAAACAATGGCAAAATTGTAATTTTGAGTTGGTGGCAAAATCGTAATTTTTAACGGATGGCAAAATCGTAATTTTGTAACATGGGGCGAAATCGTAATTTAAAACTAGGGTAAAAGCGTAATTTTTCTGGACCAATAGGGGAGTGTCAGACAGCTGTCTAGCATTATTCCCCTCCATAGTCCATATAAAATAATATAGGCTAGCTTTTTTTTTTTTTTCGTTTTATCACCACCGTTCGGGTTCATTCGAATCACGTTCACTCGATGCTACTCGAAACACATTCGGGTTTGTTCGAGTCATGATACACCTAACTCCTAGCCTATTATTATTATTATTATTATTATTATTATTATTATTATTATTATTACTATTATTATTATTATTATTATTATCTTTTTTTAGGGAATTGGCCTGTAATAATCTCATCTAAACCTTATTAGCCATTAATAATCTCACCTCAGAATATTACCCCCACCTGTCCCACCTTTCACCTATTTTTCCTACAATGGTCCCCCGTTAAAAAAAACTTAACGGAGTTAAGCTTTTTTTCCAAATTACAAACAGATTTTTTAGGGCTTTTCATCATAAAGAAAGATGATACGGGTCCATTGATGTAAAACTTACTTCGAAATAGTGCTCCAAGTTACTTGATTTTGGTCAATTGGAAATTTAAACACCCGAATTGAAGCGCTGTTTTCATCGTTTGGAATCGAGGCAAGTATTACATCAATGGACCCGTATCGTCGTTCTAATCAAAATCCGTAAAAAATCTGTTTGTAATTTGGAAAAAAGCTTAACTCCGTTAATTTTTTTAACGGGGGACCATTGTAGGAAAAATAGGTGAAAGGTGAGACTGGTGGGGGAAATATTTTGAGGCGGTATTATTAATGACCAATAAGGTCTAGGTGAGATTATTACAGGCCAGTCTTCTTTTTTTTTGTATCATAAACTATATCAAGTACCAATACCGGCTTTCATTTTTATGGATTCTCAAACGGTGTAAGGATGTGTTAATATGCTTTTGAGCTTACCATGACTTTATTGTTGGTTCGGTATTTTTTGCACCAATAATGCCATAACTTTTTAACTGGCAACTTTACGTTTGTAACTTTTATCTAAATGGATCTAGATGGATACTATTGTAAACATTGTTTAATGTATTGTTCCGTGTACCGAATTTCTGCGGGCATTACTAGTTTAAAAGTATTGTAAACGCTAAAGAATCGGCCCGTCATTATTTTGGAGGAAACTTATCGCACAAAAACCTATTGATACAGGCAAAGGAATATGATAATAACAACCTTTTTTTAGTGGCTCACTAAACTAAATTAAAGTCTTGTCGATATACCTCCATTCCAAATTTAATATTTTTCCTAAATTTAAGGGTCAAGTTAATATATTAAGTGGGTCATTACCGTAATTTAAGGATGTGAAATTATTAGTTCTTTTTGTACAATTTTGTAATAACAAATTTTGGTATTAGTTAGCTAAAAGTAAACCCACGTAAAAGCCAGCTATACGGGGTGGAAATGAACAAAGAAGAGGTAAAAAACATGGCGTCAATCTTTAACTGTAAGGCCGGGAAATTCCCTTTTGTATACCTTGGGTTGAAGGTCGGTGCAAATATAAATAGAATAGCGAATTGGAGAGAGGTCATCGACATGTTCAATAAAATACTTACCAACTGGAAGGCGAAAACCTTATCTTTTGCAGGTAGAGTAATTCTTATAAAATCAGTTCTCGGTAGTTTACCGAATTATTTTCTTTCTCTCTATAAGTGTCCGATTGGTGTAATAAAAATATTGGAAGGAGTTCGAAGAAAATTCCTATGGGGCGGGTGCAACATAAACAACAAAATAAGATGGGTAAAATGGGAAAAAGTGGTAGCGGCAAAGGACTTTGGTGGCCTTGGCATTGGGAACATCAGAGACATGAATTTGGCACTCCTGTTGAAATGGTGGTGGAGAATCAAAATGGAGCCGGAGAGTTTATGGGTGAAGGTAATTAAAGCAATACATACAAATCAAAGAAAATTGAAATCGATTCCGGTTAAAAAATCTATACCGGGTGTGTGGAGAAGAATCGGTGACATAGCAAAAGATTTCCAGAAAAGCAATGTCAATATTAATACAAGTTTAAGAAGCAAAGTTGAAAAGGGAGATAAAACCTTATTTTGGATCGATAGCTGGTTAGGAAATGAGCCATTGAAAGAGCAATATCCGAATCTATTCCAATTATCGTCAAAGAAAAAAGCGACGGTCCTGGAAAGCTACAAAACACTAAACGGGGGGAGAGTTTGGGAATGGGCTTGGATAAGGGCACCATCTAGCAACGAAGAAAGACAAGAAATGGAGAGCTTAAAAGAGCGGCTGCAACAACAGCTACTATCACATAACGGTGACGTATGGTTTTGGAATAACTTCGAACATCAAGAATTCAGTGTAAAGAATGTAAAACTTTCTTTGGGTCAGAACCTGGACTTAAACTTCATACCGAGCAAGTTTAGCTGGAACAATTGGGCAACAAGTAAAAGTGTAGCGTTTGTTTGGAGAGCGATGGATGAGAAAGTCCCTTCGGCAGCGGCTCTAAGAGGTAGAGGCATGAACCTGCCTGATATAACTTGCAAAACATGTGGGGCAGCGGATGAAACTGCAGGCCACATACTCCTTGGCTGCAATTTCGCTAAAAGAGTCTAGGAGGCGATCACTACATGGCTAAAAATCCCTATGGTTAGCATGGGGTGGAATCTTGCGGAGCTACTGAAGGAGATGCTCGAGACACAAAGAAGTCAGAAGGTAAGGAAAGTAATACATGCTGTGGCAATTCAAACGATGTGGATATTGTGGAAGACAAGAAATGAACGAGTTTTCAAAGGAAGACAAGGCGTGGTCCAAACGGTAGTGGAAGACATTAAGGATGCCTCTTTTCAGGGCATGAAACAGAGATCAAAATATTGCTCGATATCAAGGTGGGAGTGGTGGGATTTTAATGTAAACTTGTAATATAGGTTTGGTCTGATTTTTTTCGTTTTCTTTTTCGAGTTGTTCGTTATTACTGTTGTTTGTCCAGCTCCTGGCTGGGAACCATGTCTGTTTTTGTTTTAGTATTTTATTAATGAAGGTTCCGTTGGCTATTAAAAGAAAAGTTAGCTAATTTTTTATTTCATCAACTAATCGTCAAATGGCGTGTACTGAATATTCAAACATTTAAATAGCAAGCCATAAGCTTTTGATCAACCGATCATGTCCCGGTCACCTATTCCGCTATGGGTCAGGGTGTGACATCAAATACAATGTGTAATAACTGACAAAAGATCTCATAATAAATTATATTATTTAATAATGTTGATACAAAATACAAAAAGAAAACTCAAGTTACAGGATTTTGGGGTTTTTGTCGTGTTTGGGTTCGACCCACAAACACGATCCAATTAGCACAACTACCACAAGATATTCTAGCATCTGCTACAATTGTCACTCTAAAATGTCCAAACTTTACCTCCAAAACAACTATAATAACGAATTTTGAAAATAAGATAACTTTATAACATATAAATACATATTATCTCTTATAGAGTATTTCATTTACAAATACATATATTAAGATAAATTTGGTCATCTCATATACTTCAAAGATATATTATCTCAATATAACTGGACTGTGCCACTTATGGTTGAGTACAAACATTTAATCAGAAATTTGATCATATGCACGAGTCATACTTTAAGTTGTGATGTAGTTATACGTGGTATTAAAGAAAAACATGTACACAGGCATCGGGTACACACACGCATCGCATGCACACATACACAAACAATCCATATTCATTGCTTATAACCAAATACTAATTGTGTACAAAGTTATAATTCCAAAATTTCATGACAATCCATATTCATTGCTTATAACCAAATACTAATTGTGTACAAAGTTATAATCTAAAATTTCAAGTTTTAATACATAAATTTAACAATTCAAATATAGTTCACAACATTTTTTCATACAACAACCATAATTCAAACATTCAAAATCATGTGATAGTATAATGAGATAAAGGTTTAATCAAAATTTGAGAGGTCGATTTGCAATTGGGATTCACCAAATTAGTTATCAAATTCAACATAATACAAATTACAACCCTAAAGCACTATTCATACTAAAAAACCCTAATCCGAATACTTGTAGGAGATGCAACTTGCTCCCCTAGACTTTCCCCTGATTAAATACAAAAAGATAGTAATAATAAAATAACATTAAGCCGATCTAATACTTTTAAGACATATGTAATAATTTAAATGTGCTAATACTTATCCGTAACTAATAATCTGTAATATCATCGATAGTCGTTTTGTATATTACCTCTATTTTGATAGTATAGTTCTAGTAATAAATTCCAAAAAGATGACATGAACGTATCTTGACCCGTTAACCAACCCATCCAACTAATGGTTTTCACCTAGTCTAACATTGTATTTACACATCAGAGGACATAATAAATTTAGGAACATATCAATCAATATATTCTTCAGTTGTTTACACATATATAACCAATACACCACCAACATCTATTGAGGTTAGCCAATCACAACTGTGTAAAACAAACATGTTTCAAAAAGAAGAGCTGGCAACATTAACCAAACTAACTGTAGGTTACTCTGAACAGATGCTTAGATGCTTATTTGAATCCTTACCTGTTGCAAAGGGCTATCGAGCTATCTTGGGGAAGAAAATTACCAATGGTTTTCCCATATACTTCACAAGTGGAAAAGTGAATAAGCTACTTGTTATTCTCTTAACAGTACTTAACCTAAGATACAAAGATGACACTAACAATCTATAAATCATACAATACTTCATATAATCAAAACATAAAAAAAAAAACAATCAAATAGTTTACAACATATGTAATGAGATCAAATCAAAGCTATAAAATGTAAAGCATACCATAGGGAGCGCATGGATGAAAAGTTTCTCTAAATCATATCAAGTGGACGGGTATTGTAATCCATCGGTGTGCAAATCGCAGCTGGATTAATAGTCTAAACATGAACACAAAACAAAATTAAACAATTGTTAAATATAATCTTTGCCACTAGCAAGCTGTTAATTACACATTCTAATGTATTATTTCTGTAATTTACACTTCCAATGAAGCAATATTTGTGTTACCATATCCTTAAAGTATTGAACACTTGCAACATAGAACAGCTTAACAACACTCAGATAGATCCAAAATCTAAGTAAAAAAAAAAACACCGACAACGAAAACAATATACATCAGATGCCGCCGGAACAAATACGCCTTATTAAACATGATCTTTGCAATTAGCAAAAGCTAACCTTTTCAGTAGTAACCATAAGTTTAATATCCTGCATAAAAATCATACATAAACAAAGACGACTATTAGTATCTAATGCTACCAGTGGCGAAATAAAATGAAACAGTAGTGTGCTCGCTAAAAAACAACAAAACTTGCAAACACTCGCAAACCTGAATCATTTATAAAAAATAATACAAAAATAGTACATTATGATGTATTAACAAAAACTATTAAAAATAACACTTTAGTCATATAATTACATGTGAATAAACATTTAGACTATCATGTCAATCCATTTAGACTAATTACTATGACTTCACTCATCTTCAAACTTTTTAGATCGACCTAGACATTTACTATATAAAGTGAAATATAGTAGACTCAAACAAAAGATATAACATGATCATAATATGAAAAGCATACTGCATTTTAAATGACAAAGCTTGATGCTCTATAAATAGATTAAAATAACAAAAAAGATGAACGCTAAGCCACCTGGTCATCAATAACTCCAAAGCATTACAAACTTTTAGTCTTTTTTTTGTGCCATCCATGATAAAGCAATACGCCGCCATACATAATCATAAAAAATAGAATCGCATATCTTCAAGCCCATCTGACAAACTCAACAAAATTGCATATATCAATTTCATAAAGAAGCATATTATGTCCTCAACATTATATAAAAAGCAATCATGAAATAAATAGTTGGATAACGCGGTGGAGTCGATTATCACCTAATACATTTTCAGGATCTTAGAAACTTATCAAGAACTCAAGGACATGTTGTTTCAGTATTATTGTGTCTCAAATGGGTGGAGTCAGAATTTTAACTAAAAAGATAATGGGTCAAATAGATCAATTTTTTCCAAAAGTTTTTTTCCACGTACAAATTCTAATATCGTTTACTAAAAGAATTATAATTTTGTAGGCAACAATAAAATTATATTTTTCGTAATCATATTCAACACCTAAACGTATGTATACAACAGTCCTAAAAATCGGAAAACAAATATTTTCTTGAAAGTTAGCCACACCCGGTCGGCCCGTTTTCATTTATACTAAGAAAGTACTTGTTTTAGGTCACTACCCAATCCGCAAACATTGCCACCCCCTAATGTAAAATTGGAAAAAAATTTCACAGCATAATTGAGATAACTACCAACTACTTACATTTAGGTTGCAGCAGGAAATCATTGATCTTTGTCAAAATAATTTACGAAATCGAACACCACATATGTACTTCAACACCCAGGTCGAGCCTTCAAAATAAAAAATACTAAATTGCCAAAAGTGATAATGAAGTAGCCCTTAGTAGTGTATAGTGTTTTTAGTAAGAACTTCAAAAGTGAGAATGAAGTAGCTAATTATATGATTCTCTTGAAAATTAACATTCATTAAATATACGAATATGTACAAATGAAAATGTGGAAAACTTACTGCCTCAAATTCATCGAGGTAAACAATTTAGCGTCTGTAGTAAGTGAAACTCGGAATAAACATCACTTGGATCCATGCAACTTCAATTCCTTCAACTTCATCACTCCCACTAAAAAATTAAAATCGAAGTAAAAAAAGAACAGAAAAAATAAGATCATTATGGATTGAAATAAATACAATCTACAAATTTAAAAAAAGGAAAATAGTATGGAAGTCTTACACTGTCTTCGAGGCACCTCTTTTCAGCAATTCAATACATGGAAATCTGGTAAATATTCTCACTGTGACAAAAAAATGTTTTATGAATGGACACACCCCAAATAACATTATATGCTCCTTAACTAATCATTATTGTGATGTGTACAACTAATTAATTAAAATGTATTTTTTTTTTTGAACGGCCAACAAAAAAACCTTTATTAATATTTAGCCAGCAGCTAACACCAAAGTTTACATACACCGAGATACCTAATTAACCGAATTAAAATGTATTACCTGTCTAGAAAGCACAGTTGTGTCATCCAAGCGAGCAAAGGCGGTGGCGGGAGCAGGATCCGTCAAATCATCGGTAGGCACCAATAAGGTGTCATATATATATATATATATATATATATATATATAGGGAAAGGTTCATTTGAGAAGAAAATTTAATTGACAAAAAAAGAACAAAGGGTACAATTATAAAATATTAAATACTTTTTCACTTATCTCATTTATTATCATCTTTGAATAATTAATTAGTCATAAAAACTATCACCCTTCACAGTAATGTTTTTTGACTACACACATCAAAAGTTACCCTGCACCTTTCGAAATTTACCCTACACATGTTGAAATTTATCCTACACAACCCGTAATTTATCATATACGCATTGTAATTTATCATACATTCTAAATTATTTTATTTTATTTTTTTGAAAAAAAGAGTTAAATGTCATTTTAGTCCCTGTGGTTTGGGCCATTTTGCTAGTTTAGTCCAAAGGTTTCATTTTTAACCTGTGGGTCCAAAAAGGTTTCACAGTTGCCATTTTAGTCCACTGGGTTAACTTCATCCATTTTTTCTGTTAACGAGAGGGCCAATTCGGTAATTTTGTATATAAATCTGTTAACTAAAAGGGCAATTCAGCCATATAAAATGACCGAATTGGTCTTCTCGTTAACAGAAAAAATGGGTGGAGTTAACCCAGTGGACTAAAATGGCAACAGCGAAACCTTTTTGGACCCACAGGTTAAAAATGAAACCTTTGGACTAAACTGGTAAAATGACCCAAACCACAGGGACTAAAATGACATTTAACTCTGAAAAAAATATATATTTTGGAGATAAGTTACAAATTTTAATGTAGTTAGTTATTAAAGATGAATACTACTAATTAATGATCTTTGTAGGTTTACCATATTACCCTTATAGTAACATCAAATACTTATATTAAATGAAGTAAAATGAATCATTCTTATTGGTTGAAATTTCTTCTTTTTTCTTTTTACAAAAAGTTTCTTCTCATTTGAACTCTCCACTATATATATATAAGAATAATTCAGCTTCCTTTCCTGTTAAAACACGAAAATCCTCATAATTCAAGATGCGAAAGATAACCTAAGAAACTAAAAAAAGGTACTTCTACAAATGCCCCACCATCCTATAACAAAAAGGCAAAAAGTCTAAATTAGCAAATGAAATGCACCACCAATCCATTAAACAGAAAAATAAATAATATAAATATTCAATTCCAGTCAGACGTTTCATCAAACAGGTGGTGTGCATAAGTGTTATTCATGATGATCTTACAATAATACCCTTGATACTACAACAAACATTGTTTGGCGAAAAAGAGATGGGATGCGAGAGTGCGAAACAACAACCTTTTCGCCAAAAAAACCAAAATGTTAATAAGATAGAAATATCAAAAAGAAAGACTTATGTTAGCAATCTAGTACCGTCACAGACCATGACTATGACTGATATTCTGTAACATGATAATCAGAATGCTAACTTTGAAGTCTAAACGTTGTGGCAAAAATCCAATAAAAGTGAGTGCGTGAAAAATATGTACATAATTAAATTGAGCAAAAAGTAACACACCATATTTAGTTAGCATTAAGAATTGATTAACACCTGCATATATCATAGAGCATTTTTAATCCCCTTCGCGAGCTGATTCTCTTTTTGGGTCCACTCACATGAACGAATAATATAGTGAACCCATGTCCATAGATTCAGTAATTGATGAAAAGTGGGGGCGTTGTGCAAGCACCGGTGAATAATATAACTGCATCAAAAGAATACAAGCTGATAAAATATGCAGAATTTGACATTTATTCAACCAAACTGTTAAATACATATGCTAAACACAATAATTAAAATATTTGAATAGTATAGCTTTTCTAAAAACTAAAACACATATTGTAAAATTTCTTTGACATTGTAAAATCCAATACACCTGTTGACCTATAAAATAGTAGCTTACTTTAGAGAACCCAAGTTGTACCCATAACACCAAACTTGACCACAACCAATACCTGAAATCAATAAGTGACCATATATTAGATTGAAATTAACAATTTTAAATTGATTATCACATTTCAAGTGACAACTTCTGTCACACCCCCAAAATACAACATGCGGATTTCACCGTAAGGCATGTGACGTATCAGGATCTAGCCACTAATCATGTCGAACTAACAGTAAATGATGTGCGTTAGGTGTAATATATTTTTAGATGTTTATTTAAGCCCTTTTTACACTTTTAGCCAAGTTTTAAATTTATAAAACACGATATTCACTAACACTAAACACACATATGGGCAAGTGCACCCATCGTGGACGTAGTATAGTGTTGGTAAGATACCGAGGTCGTCCAAGGACACAAGAGCTTTTAATACCGGTTTATCCTCAACGTCTAATCAAATCAAAAAGTTAGAAAATTGTTTTAAACTAAGAAAAATAAAAACTAACTAAATGCTGAAAAAGAAAATAAAATAAAAACAGATAGACAAGATGAATCACTTGGATCCGACACGTGTATTAGTATAACCTTTGATTATTTTCGCACTTTTGCACTTGTTTAAGAGATTATCTTAGTTATTGTAGTAGGCCCCTCTTTTGAAGGCGACGTTACCCTCAACCCAGTAGTTTGAGTCAGCAAGGATACAATCCTAAAGGGTCGGATTATTGGAAGATAATGAATTAAGTTATTAATGCAAATTATGGTAGGCCCCGCTTTTGGCGGTGACGTTACCCTCGGCTAAGTAGTCTGAGTCAGCAGGGATACAGTCCTAAATAGCCGGGTTAAAGTATTAATAGTAGTTAGCTTATGAGGGGGTCAAAGAGTTTGGATCCCCGCCATCCAATACCTATGGGCATTGAAGGAGATCCTACTAAATTTGACCCAGGTCCCAAGCAGGACCTCTAAACGCTGAACAAGGGCAAGACCCTTACCAAACCGTTCCCTTAACCCCCGACCAGGTAGCCAACATACCTCCATATAGACCGTGGAGATATGAATGGTGAAAATCTTTTATTTTATATAGACAGTAAAATAACGCCAAGACACCACGGACAAACGATAAGGAAAGATCACCTTCAACATAAGTAACTAGTTATTAAAGTCATTAATACAAAACCAAATAAAAAGTGCAAAAGATTAAAAATAAAAAGTATTATACTAAACACTTGTCTTCACCAAGTGATGTAAGAGACTTAGGCAAACATGGCCTTGATTGTCAAGAACTCTTACGATCAATCTTGGATCCCGAGACGACTCACACACTCTACGATGGACAATGGATGATGGTGGTGGATGATGGTGTTATGGTGGTGATGGGTGGTGGATGAAGTGTGAGAGAGGTGGTGTGCCAAGGGATGAGAGAGAATGAAACCAAGCTCCTCTATTTATAGGCTGAACAGAACGCTGGACACGGCCCCGTGTCCGCTGGACACGGCCCCGTGCCCGTCTGACATTCTCTCTCTTCATTAATTGTAATTGCGAATTACAATTAATGCGCCTGCTGTACTTTCAACACGCCCCCGTGCCCGCTGGGCACGGCCCCGTGGTGAGCAATGGAAGCTTCTACTGGTTTGTCTTTTCTGCTGCTTCCTGGGCACGCCCCCGTGTTCACTGGACACGGGGCGTGTTCAGACTCTGTTCTCTTCTCTTTGTCTTGGGAGGTGCCGTTGAGGGTCCGGGCAGTTTACTTTTGTTCCTTTTCTTGTATTTATGGTAGAATTAGTGGTCTTTTTGCTTCTTTTGTGATTTTGAGCTCATTTCATCCTGAAAATTCAAAAGGAAGACAAAAACACTCTTTTTCCAACATTAGTACTTAAAAAGGGTTAGTTTTATGCCTTAATTGATGTGTTTTATATGTTGCATTTTACACACATCAGTAAATATTATTAACACAAGTATCTTGAAAGATTGAAAGATCAAAGATTGGAGAACTTGGTGTAGCCGAATGATTAGAGTAGCGATGATTAGAAACTGCCATAGAGTGATTTTTGAGGGAGGTTTAGGGTTATGCAGGAGTTATACTAAAGTTTCACTATTAACCCTAAACACCCCTAACTATGTCATTATTACACAAGGCTCACAACGTCTTACAGTTAAAACACATAGTCCACGTATTTATAATGCAACACATAAGTTCGTTTAAACCGTCCATTTATAATTATTCGAGTTATTCACCAACGTTCGAGAATTAACCTGTGTGTGTTCCGGTAATTCCCCGAATTACCAAAGTAGACTCATTTAACTAACCCTAGTTAAATGCAGTGCTATAATTATATGACTAAGTTAACTGCGATTAGGTAAAGCATTAACCTGAAATTGCGGGTTCTCACAACTTCGAGTGACAAATTTAGAAGACCCATGTCTATTTACCTTTAGAATAGGAATATCCCGGGAGGCCTACTTCAGACCATGACTTTCTATAGCTTATCTATTTTCTGATTTTTACATCACAACATACACACTTAATTTCATACCACATAACCCTAAATTCACACAAATTAAACAAAAACACAAAGATACATGTAGGCGCATTCCATACTCACTATATATTCCTATTCTTTGTAGATATCCAATATTGCTAAGGCAATTTGGTAACTGCAATACCGAAAAAAAGATATTGTAAAAAGTAATGTAATATTACAAGTATCAAATGCACAGAAAACAATCAGAAAATTATTAGTGTTACCCATTTGATAATGTATGTATGTATCATACTCCCAATTGGCCATGCCTTAGATCCCTCCCAGTCGCAAATTGGACCTATTATGATAGCACATAGTAAAAAGAGATTCATGAAAAAAATGGAGGATGTTGTAACTGGCTGAGAAAGAACCAACAATGAACTATTCAGATCCAAAACACAAAATCAAAGAACATATATGGTTCTATGACGATAAACAAAAATAAAAAAACCAAAGAACATCAAACTCCGAAAATGGAAAAGTCACAAATTTCGTGAAAAACTAATTAATCAAAGCAATGAAATAACAAACCTAAGAGCCACATCCAAATACACCAATCCAAGATGAAGATTCTCCCGTGGAAGTTAAAAATAATGTTTGATCGTGATGAGTTGATAGCCAAGGCGTAACCACATTGCCTCAAGTATTGAAATTACACAAATGTAGCTTGCCTTGAAATGTTCATTCAAAAAACGATTAATTTAGAGATAATTCACTAAGGACTAGCTGATGTTTCACCTTCTCACAAACTTACACCCAACAGTTTCCTATTTTAATATATATCACAAAACCCTATGTGGTTCTTCTAAAATCCATAATCATTAATTAATGACACACCTTAAATTTGACCAACATTAATATTCAAAGCTTGCAACTTTCATGAAAAGATTTAATAACTCATAACATCACAAAACTCCTAATAAAATACAATCACAAACTTGAAAATACAATGAAATGGATTTACCTCACCAAATACACTTGATTTACCTCACCAAATACACTGGAAAGCCGATGATTTTTCTTTTCCTCTATTCCTTGCCAATCGTTTCTTCTACAGGATAACGACTACCACAACATAAAGAAGCATGGAAGTGAGAGTGAAGAAATTGATCATTGGCACTATTGTTGACGTTCTTCAAACCCCAACTCTTCGGAAACGACTACCAAACTACAATAAAACCAAATCAGATCTGATTGAGTATATGAAAACTTGTCATTCCTTGATTGTAATGACACCCCTTGTTCAATGCCATAAAATAGTTGATCGATTTGAAGACTCATCTTCATCGCACCATAAAGATCGAATGAAGAATACAACAGAGATCTAATGGAGAAGAGAGAACACAGAGATGGATCAGAGAATAAACGCGGCTGGATAAAATTAGGGTTTGGATGAAACATTATATAGGATCCGAACAAATGTCGGTGTAGGCTACAAAAAAAAACCAAAGTCTGAACCGATGGAATCCGGATCCCGCGTCCAACATTCTCAGCACATCTAATATTGTTTCCCTCCCAAAATAAGGCTGAGGCTCCATCATAACGCGCCACATGGCCCAAATCAATCTCATTTATTGTATTATATAGATATATAATAATAATAATTTGTTGTTAACCGTTGTGAGTTGATAAACGATGTGATGGTGCTTTAAAATCAAACGGGTACTTCCAATGAAACGGTGCGATGTGTGCTAAAAGGCTCATTAAGTTGCTATTTGTAGTATTATATAATATCACAACAAAACAATGTTGAGAACTAATTTACATCGTTTTCAATTTCATAAAAAAATATGACCGAAAGAGAGTAAAGTGCAATTTGTCCCTGTGTTATGTGGCAAAAATTAACTTGAGTCCTTATTTTCAGAAAATGGATAACTGTGTCCATGTGGTTTTAAAAGCGTTACACTCTGAGTACCTGAGGTATGTTGTCGTCAGTTTGACCGTTTGAAATTGGCGAAAAATCTATTTTCCCTTGATCCTTATTGTGAAAAGTCTATTTTACTCCCTTCATTATTGTTGTTGTTGTTGTTGTTACAACTGAGAACAAACAGATTAAAAAAAGAAACCCACAAAACCCTAACAGATCTAAGGATGTAATCTTCGTCTATGTTCTCGCAGTCTTCTTCTTCCTCCTTTTTTTCATCTTCAACAACTTCATCTCCTTTCCCCGTGTTGATGCATGGAATGTCTGTTGACTACGTCTGCATTACATCTTAGGTCAAGATAGGTCAACATAGGGTCTTGAAAGTTAAAATCATGTAATATGTTGATAGATCCGCTTATGTGTACATTGTGTTGATATAGTTTCGCTTTTGTGTCATTTAGGCTAATAGGTCCGCTTATTTGTCATATTATAGGTTCCCTTATAGGGTTAAGATGATAGGTTCGCTTATACGGCATGTCGTATAAGCGGAACCATGCAGACTATAAATAGTCAGTTCAAGTGAACCTGATTAGTTAGTCGTGTATGTTGAAGCGGATCTGTTGAGAGCTTTTGTTACCGAAACTCTGTCAAATCAATATCAGAAAGCAATAAAAAGAAAGGAATTGAATAGAAATGGCTATTGTAACTTCATTTACGTTGATTCCGCCTTCGTACATGAAGATGAACGTTCTCTACTGACTATTCAGGGTCGGAACACGGTCCAACAAGTGGTATCAGAGCTCAGGACGAGGAGTTCATACTACTACAGCTTGAATCTGCAGAAATTCTCTCATTTCTACTCACTTTCTCTCATACTTTTTCAGTTTGAACTGGTTTCTACGGTTGAAATGGCCTGAATTTTGACTATAACGTGTGAAACTCAGTAATAACAAACCCTAGAATGTTTCAAGTTAAAATTCGGACTAAAACATGGTGAAAACTGGTTAGAACTAGGTTCCGCTTTTACGGACAATTGAAGGTTTCGCTTGAAATACAATAGTTCCGCTTGAAATTACATATTCGATCCGCTCATTCGGACACTTTCGCTCGTACGAACAGAGTAGATCCGCTCGAATGAACAAATTAGGTTCGCTTGAATGGACAATTTTCACTTCCGCTTATCCGGACTGAGTAGATCCGCTTGAACGGACATCAGATAGGTCCGCTCGAACAAACAATTTGACACTTCCGCTCGAACGGACATTTACCTGGTTCGCTTATTCGGACATTGGAGTTCCGCTTATCTGACACTTATCAGTTTCGTTTGTTTGTCATAATTGCTGATAGTTTCGCTTATCAGTCATCATTTTCTAAAATTTAGAAAATTTGTCTAAGTGTTTGCTGATTTTGCAGGTACATTCACGATGGATGATATTTTCTTGAACCCGTTCAGTGACATGTACGCGTTCACAGGAAATTCCGGAAACGATGATACTTCATCAAGCAAAGAAAATGAGAATCCGCCGAAAGAAAAGAAAAAGGAAGCTTGAGAATCGGAAAGTGCTTTCGGAACATTCAATAAACCCCCAAAGCTAATGGCTTTCGAGGAGTACAGTCGATGGTCTAGAAAGTTTGAAATTGGCTGATGGCTTTCGCATTTCCCACCTGGAAAAGTTTGAAGAACGGTTATGCAAATGGAAACAAAAATGGTGAAAAGTTAAGATCAGCTGAAGAGATTGATGCATTTGTAGCTGAGCAAAAATGCGTGGCTTTGTTATTTCAGTCTGTTCGGGAGGATATAATCTCTTTGATCGATTATACAAATGCAAAAGATCTTTGGCAAAAGCTAGAAAAGAAATGTCTAGGAAGTACTGAAATTGTAAAAAAGTAAAAAGAAACTTCTTAGGAAAGAGTTTGATATGTTTGGTTGTCTCAAGAATGAGTCAGTTTGTAAAATGATAGAAAGGTTTGGTCATCTGAAGCTGGAATTAGCAAGACATGATATCAGATATTCTGATGAAGAACTTGTTGATAAACTGTTCGATTCATTACCAGACGAGATGGATTGGAGATATTATGCGCTTATGTTGAAAAACACTATTGAACCTGCAAAGTTGACTCCAGATCTGGTGATTGAGAGGCTTGAAAGTCACGAACTGGAATTGAAGAAGACATACAAAGTCAATCACTCATCTTATCAACAAAATTTGGATCTGTACTATCCAAAGAGCATGATGCCGAAAGCTACTTCTCCCAAGACTGCATTTTCTGCTGAGAATGTGTCGACAGCAAGCAAAGAAAGTCAAAACAGTCAAAGCAGTGGAAGTCACAGTGGTTATCACAGTGGATCTTCATCATCTACAAGTCATTCTGATGCAAAGTTTCAGTGCAACATCGCAATAGATTTGAAGAATGCACATAATTTTGACGAGGAGTCGGCTAAGCAGCAGATGGTCTTCTTGGCGTCAGTGTTGGAATCATATGAAGGGTTAGTAGCTGGGAAGATCGGTAACACAAACCTGACGAAAGAGGACTATGATCAAATAGATCCTGAAGAAATGGAGTTAATCGATATTCGTTGGGCTATGGCAAGTGCTGTTCGTAGAGCACAACGTTTTATGGAAATAACCGGCAGGAAGACAATTGGTGGTCCATCTACCAAGCTCGGTTTTGACAAGTCCAAGGTGACGTGCTTCAAGTGTAAGCAGAAGGGTTACTTCAAGCGAGAATGCAGGAACGCTTATGCTGATGAATCAGAAAATCCTTTCAGAGATGACTACTACAAGAAGGCAATATACCATCAAAATAAATCTGAGCCGCCTAGATTGAAGTAGTCTGAAGATAACAGAGAAAAATCTAGAGCTCTTGCGGTGATTTACGATGATGAGGTGTATGATTGGAGCAAAGAAGTTTTACCGGAAGAAGATGCGGTTGGTTACGCATTCATGGCGAAAAATGATGAACCTATTCCGTGGAAAGATGATCGTACTGAAGAGCAGAAGTATAACTATAGGAAAATGATTGCTGAAAACAGAATCATTAGAATTTCTCGTTTCTATCTGGAAGCTAGAAGAGTGAGAAGATGGGATCCGGATAGGGAGTGTTATCTTGATGAGTATGGAAATATTGCAATTGATGACAAAATGCTTGATTTGGAAGCCATCATCAAGGAGATAAAAGAAGAGGATGAGTATTGGCAAAACAAATGGTGGGGAACTCCAACCGAGAAAATGAAGGAAGAAGAGAAAGAGAAAGAAGAGAAAGAGAAAAAGGAGAAAGAAGAGATCGAGAAAGCAAAGAAGATTGATACTGGCATTATCGATACAACGCAGGAGTTGACTGCAGAGAACCTGGGAAAAATGGCTGACAAAGTGCTGGCTGCTAAAGCACTTGAGGTAGACTCGAACTCCGTGTCTGAGTCAAAAGGCCAGGTCAGTCCAAACTCGTCAACGAATGCGTGTAACACCTTGAAAATTTATGTCCAATAAAGTATAAACACGTGTCATAAGCTCTGAACGTGAGAAAGAATACTTTGGAGGGACTAAAGTTGACAAACGGGGAAACTATGTGAATATAAGGGTCCAAAGTGTCAATAATGGATAAATATATTCTAAAATAGCCTTACATAATGTTTATACCTTCCAACGAATAAATCATCGATCATACGAAGCTAAACATGAAAGAAAGTGAGGAATTACAAACTACAGGGGCTAAAAGCGTCAACATGTGCAAAGTATACCTCTGAGTGACCTTTTGGCAGACCCGAAGCTTTGTAACGATAAAATATGCTCACTAGAATATGTGGTTAAAATTTCATAAAGTTTCGTTATCGTATGAGAAAGTTATGATCAAATTCGTGTTCGAGGGGTTAAAAGCGTCAACATTGAATTCTATGGCCTTATGAGTGGTTACAAGGTTGGTCAAGGACTTAACCAAGTTAGTAAAAGTCCCAAGGCCCTTAAAAATAAGGTTAAGAGGTCAAAAGGGCAAAAACAAAGCTTAAAACCACGTTACAAAGGACCAGGGACCAAAAGTATAAAAGATGAAACTTGTTTGGCAGGTTATACAGGTCAGGCGGCCCGCATTAGAACCCCCTGTAACCTCAGGCGGGCCGCATCAGGCGGCCAGCATCAGAATTCGTGGACAGCTGCCATTTCAGGCCTGATAACCGACTTTAAAAGCTTGTTTTACATACCAGGGGCTGCCCCAATGGTATTTCATGCATAGGGGGCACCTGTAATGATCTTGTATCATGTGTAGACTTGTTTGGCACCATCCTATGAGATCAAAACTAGTATATAAGAAGCTTGAAGTTGTGAACATCACTTGCATTCATTTACAACTTTGCATAAGTTCACTTCTGGAGCTCTCTGGACTTCAAGCCATCTTCCTAGTGATCTCTAATCTCAATTAGGACTCTTGTAAGTGTCCTTAACCCTTCCTAATTCGTTTTAGCTTAGTAATTAGCTAAAAGTCAAACCGTCGTAATTAAGGTTTGACTTCGTGATTAATTAAAATGTGCTCTGTCAAATCACGAATTAAAAGTACCTTTAAGTAGGTAATTATGTGGGTAACAAACCCTTAAAAGGGTATTTCCAGATTCCCACTCTAACTATGCTAATTGTCGAGTCAAAGCTTATTATAAAGAGTCAACAGAAAGGTTATTTGCAAATTAATGCATAATTAGCAATGTAGGTTACATGCAACCTGTTTGATCATTAAAATAACTTGGTAATTAATATAAGAACATGTTTCAACATGTTCAACTCGACAATTTTCAGTTTAGGCTCGGTTTGGAACCGAAAGTCGCAAAGTTTGACTTCTGCTTTGACTTTCAGTTCTGACCCGTTTAAGCCAAGATTAGGATTGCCTTAGAGCTTCTTTTGAACCTACTTACATGTTAGTATAACTCTCTGAGATTATACTACTTGGTTCATTAGATATCCTATTCACATGCATGTTTCCGTTAATCGCTTATATGTTGACCATTATGCCCATTTGACCTTAAAATGTGATTTTTGATAATGTAAAAGAGTAGACACCTTAGCTACTGATTTATAAATTTGCACCCAAAATTTGAAGTCAGTTTGAGGTCTAGATTAAGAGTTATGCTCAATAGCGTAATTAAGAGCTTTTTTACTAATTAAATGGCGTAAATTACGTATAGCCTATCAAAACCCAAATTTTTATACCAAACTTTTTACCCACTGTTATAAAATAATATTTTGGGAAGTTTGGAGATTTTTATTTATTTTTAGGCTGAGCATAACTTAGGGTTCTAAGATTAATTCGGTTTTTGTCGGTTTTACCCTTTTTAGCCATAAAATGAGTTTTACAAAACCTTTTACCCTCAAACCAATTTCTACTGATTTGTTATGATAAATAAATTATTTTGAGCCTTCTGGGATATTAAAAATATCAGCTTTTTTACAGAAAACCCGGAAATGGCTCCAAATCGCCTTTTTAGGCATTTTTAACGCATAAGTGTGCTCTAGAACCTTATTAAGCTTAAAGGATTGAACCTACTGATGTAATCAGTGAATTTTTATATTTTAAACAGTAGGCAAATGTTTTGAACTCAGAATTCCAGAATTGACCTTTTAGGCACATGTGAAATTACCAAAATGCCCCTACGGTGCATAGTAAAGTTAAAGATAATAAATTTCACATAGATTTGATACCCTACTGTTATAACTTAGTAAATTAAGTATATTTACTAAATTATTCAGACTTGTAACTCAGGTTATTATTTCTAACCCTTTTACACCTTATAAAATGACCAAAACGCCCTTATGAGGCATAGTTTTGGTTCAAAATCATTTGAGGCATAATGGAAGGTATCATTCTGATATCACAACATATTTTAAGCATATTGACTTCAGAAACTTGTATTTGACTCTTATGGTTACTCGTTACGCACTATACGCGTTCGGATCGGCTTATGTGACTAGTTTGGCCATTTTAGCCGAAACGGGTCAAACCATATCTTTTTGGTCTCAAAATCCAGAATGTGATTATGTTACCCATATAAAACAAGTGTGCAAGCTTGTTGGGACAAAACCACATTCTAAAACGGTCTTCGCCTTATTGTGCGTTTAAAACCGTAATCTTCATATAAAACTAACCGGTCTAAGCTTAAGACCCGTTAGGATTCTAATAGGTTATTAAAACCTTAATTTCCAGATCTAGGAGCCCAGTAAAAGCTACGTGCACTCGTTATATTTGGTTTATACTTTGCTCAGGTAAATACGTTTAACTTATTTTCCCTATACGGGCTTGGGGTACGGTATATAAAATACCGCTTGGTCGGGGAATTGACCTTAACCGGTCGGTGGTTAAGTGTTGTCAAATTAACCCGTTTGAAAATGCTGTTTTGTTTGTTTAACGCCTTTGGGGGCTTAATGACCATGTCCCGGATATCATTGGCATCATTCAAAGAATGGCCATGACCTTAGCACTCGGGTGTAGGCGTACACCCGTAGTGCAGTACAACATGTATAATCGTCGGTACGAGAGAAGTCTCGCGGCGGAATTATATTAAGTGGTGTGTCTATTAATCTTTAACCCGGCACGACCCGGGCTACCGAACGCAGAATAAACATGTAATTCTTTTACAAGATTATTAAGCAAATAGTTATCCCAAGTTATAAAAAGTTTTATGCCACAGGCATTTAAAATCAATTTTAAACATTTTCAAAATGAGTCAGTTGAATTGTATTTACCAGTGTAAACTGACGTATTTTCCAAAAAGACTAAGTGCAGGTACTACGCGTAATAGGCTGGTTACTCCTTAAGCATCCATAGAAGTCTCGCAAGCTTAGGATGCATGAAGTCTGTTGAAATGAAGTTTCCTTTTTGTTTGTTTCTGCCTATGGATTCTATTTCGACATTTTGTGATACTCGAATATTACAATAATTTAAGTTGAAACAAATCTATCTTTGCTTCCGCTGTGCATTATAATTGGTGTTGTTTGACTATGATGATATCAACTACGTCACCATAATCCCCCACCGGGCCCACTGGTGACATGTGGAAATTAGGGATGTGACAGGTTGGTATCAGAGCCAACACTGAGTGAATTAAACACTAGCCTTTTTGTGTTTAGTCTCAGTGCACGAATTGCATATTCTTCGAGTTCCGAGTCTAGACAAAGAACATAGGACAAACTCTGTTTTGTTTTATTTTTGGGTCTTTATTTTATTATATTGTTGTTGTTATCTAAAACATGATTGCAGGTCAAAATGCCACCAAGGTTTCTCCGCGGACGAGGCAAAGGCCCAGTCACGGGTCACGATCACGAAGCCGGACCTTCAAATCGGCGTACCCCTTCTATTACCATGAGCACTAGTCCACAAGAGCCGTGGCGAGTGTATGTTGAACCAGGGAGACGCTCAGTCTCCTTAAGCTCTTCACCTTCTTACCAGCACTCCTTTGGGCCCCAATCGGAAAATGAGCCCAACGAGCAACCACCCTCTTTCATACCTTTGCAGAGATCCAAATCTCACCACTCCTTTGGTGACCCAACCCCAGTTTTCCAAAGCCAATTCAACCCGGCCAACATTCTTCCAGAACCCGTGGGTTTTAACCCACTCGGACCAGAAGACCACTTCTCTAGGGAAAACGATATGGACGAAGATACTGACCCCATGGAGCTTGCTACAGGGACGCCGAACCACCCCATCGAGATCTCAGATGGGTCATCGTTCCACGGATCGCCGTATCGCGGTCCGGACAGTTACCAGGAGAGGTTCAAGCAGTGGGACTGGTACTTCACGCCCTCTGAGCACTCGTCCCCATATCAGCAACAGCAGCAGCAGGATCCTTCTGAGGATCAACGATTTGTGGCAGTCACTCCGCCACCACCACCACCACCAGTAGAGCAACAACCGCCTCCGGAGCCACCGAGGCGGAGGAGGTCAAACGCACGGATGTCCGTGCGAGGGGGAATCCGCATCAGCACTCCCCAACCATCGAGTGGTAGTCATTATCCGCCACTCCAGGAGGAGGAGGAAGAACCACAAATGGGGGGTCCATCAAACCCCATTCCAGAGGTCAACTCAGTGCCTGGGGCGCCTCCGTTGGGTTTTGACAACCCAATCCCTGCTTATGCCGGTTCCGCGGCATACAACCCGTTTGAAATGCCGGGCCATAACAGCTTTAACTATGCTAACATGGACCCATATCAGGAGGCGTGGGATTACAACGCTCGACACCCTGAAGGGCCCTATGGTGGTCCTTGGACTACCGGGTACCCTCCATATGTGTACCAGCAGCCACCACCTCCTCAGCCGTTGTACCAGCCACCGCAGCCACAGCTTATCCCGCCGGAGCGTCAGCAGGAGGTTCTTGATAGGTTGAACCAGGTCGAACGAGAAGTTCGAGAAGACCGCAGGGAGCGGCAAGGCTTCTTCAAGGGTCTGTCAGACTTGCTAAAGGGGAAGTCCAAGAGGAGGGGTCACTGAAGACCTTGTTGTTTATTTGCTTAGTTGTAATCAGTCCCTACGTGGACTTGTTGTTCAGTATTCAGCTCCTGCGCGAGCTTGTCTTTTAGTATTCTGCCCCTGCGTGGGCATGTCTTTCAGTTGACCCCTGCGTGGGTTTGTTTGTTGTTTGTTGTATTTCTCCCCCGCGTGGGCATGTTATTTGTAGAAGTCCCGTTTAGGGCAAGTATTGTACTGTTAAATCTTTATTAGTGAAATGTTGCATTTAAATTTTCATGATTGTTGTTATAAATAAGTATATGAATAAACTTAAAATAAAAAGGTAAAAATGAAAATAACATTTCCTAAATTAAAGAAGACCTACCATTAATATAAAATGACAAAATCTAAAAAGGGACAAGACCTAGCCACATGTCATTTTAAGACAAGGCCAAGATGGTATCTCCATAATTAGATTCAGGTCCATAATTAACGTCTCAACTTAGGATTGATCTGCGTTATAAAGAGAATCTAAGGGGTAAAGCCTAGCCACGTGTCGTCGCAAACATGGCCAAGATGATAGGAACTGTCTAGAAGATTCCAAATTCTGTTAACATCTGTAAGTATGTTAACATACTGGGCAAATTGTGACACAGTAAAAGTCACATAGGCCATCATTGAAAATTGGGTTAATTTAAAATTCCCTGTAAGTAAATATCCATTCCTTGGGAATGAAGTGCCTACGGGTAATAATTAATGTCAGTTAGGACTAAGAGACAGTAGAAGTCTGCAACTCACTGTCTAAAGGGGTAATGAACTGTGATTCAAACCCTAATACCTCGATTATGTGAAAATCCTGGTTATAAATTAAAACTTGTTTACGTAACTAGGCCTTTAGGTGCCAACATTAAAGTTATAATATAGGATTATAATAAAGGTCCTGCATAAATAATTAATTAACAAATTAACTAGTAATGACTATTTAAAGCCATGGTTAATAGAATATAAAATGATGTATTAGCTTCTAAATAAAACCTTGCCTATTATTGTCTATATGTAGCAATTGAAGCTACATGGCGGGGTCGGACGAAGTGAACAGTCGTCCGGTAGAGAATCACGATAACGCAAAGATACAGTTAACTGGCGCAGAGTTGAAAGCGCTGGTAGATGATGCAGTTACAAAGGCATTAGAAAGACAGTACAGTGAGTACAATGGGACCCATAGTAGGACCTTGTCTACACCGCATATCAGATCCAAGACTCATTCGGAGTCTCACAGCAAGCCACCATCTGTCCAACCCAAGTCTAAAAAGGAAGAATCTAAGAAGGATGATGATAGACATTCTTCGAATGAAAATGGTGGTCATTCCAAGAAGATCGTGTTTAATGATGCCCCACGTGCCAAGGGTTGCACGTATAAATACTTTGTGTCTTGTAAACCCTAGGATTTTACTGGGGAGAAGGGGGCAGTGGACTGTATGACTTGGCTTGATGAGATGGACACTGTTGTGGACATCAGTGGATGTGCTGAAAGGGATATTGTAAAGTTTGTATCCCATTCGTTTAAAGGTGAAGCATTGGCTTTGTGGAAGTCATTAATTCAGGCTGCTGGAAAGGTTCCGTTGTATAACATGTCATGGGATCAGTTTGTTGCTCTCATCAAAGAGAACTACTGTCCCCAACACGAGGTTGAAAGGATAGAATCTGATTTTCTGTCCTTAGTCATGAAGAACCTGGACTGCCAGGCATACCTCACGAGTTTCAATACTCTATCAAGGTTAGTTCCTTACCTTGTAACACCTGAACCAAAGAGGATAGCCCGTTTTATTGGGGGTCTGGCCCCAGAAATCAAAGCAAGTGTCAAGGCCTCTCGGCCTACTATGTTCAGGTCAGTAGCTGACATATCTCTGTCCCTTACGCTGGATGCAGTAAGGCTCAGATCTATAAGGAATGCGGATTCAGATAAGAGGAAACGCGAAGATGACGGTTCGCGGCGCTCAGACAAGAAGCGCAAGGGAAATGACGACCACAAGAAAGGGTCAGGATCCAAGAAGGGAGATCAGCAGTCGGGTGAAAAACCCAGGTGCAAAGTTTGTAAGAAGCACCATTACGGGAAATGCAGGCAGGAGTCTAGATCCCAATCTCAGCAGAAACTATGTGGGATTTGCAAGTCCCCGGATCATAAGGCATTAGATTGCAAGAAACTTAAGGATGCCACCTGCTACAATTGTAATGAGAAGGGACATATTAGACCCAACTGCCCGAAACTTGCCAAGAAAGCAGAAGAGGGAAAGAAGACTAATGCAAGGGTCTTCCGCATGGATGCAAAGGAAGTTATTCAGGATGATAATGTCATAACAGGTACTTTTCTCATTAATGATGTCTACACAAGGGTATTGATTGACACAGGGACGGATAGATCCTTTGTAGATAATAAGTTCTGTGAACTGTTGAAATTACCTGTTAAAGTTCTAAGTATGAAATATGAAGTGGAATTAGCTAACGGAACAATAGAAACAGTTTCGACTGTATTAGATGGATGTGTCCTATCCATTAGGAACCACTCTTTTCCTTTGTCCTTGTTACCCTTTAAGCTAGCAGGCTTTGACATAGTAATAGGAATGGATTGGTTATCGCATAACCAAGCCCAGATAGTGTGCAACAAGAAGCAGGTAGTAATCAAGACCCCATCTGGTGAGCCACTCACTATTCAGGGAGATACTCAACATGGATTGCCTGAGCAAGTGGCTATGCTCAAGGCATCCAGGTGTCTGAGTAAAGGTTGCATCATCTATATGGCACAAGTGACCATTGACGAGAAGAAGCCCAGGATCGAAGATATACCCGTCATTTATGAATATCCCGAAGTTTTTCGGGAAGAACTACCTGGTTTGCCACCAGATAGGCAGGTGGAATTTAGGATTGACATCATCCTCGGAGCTGCACCAGTGGCCAGAGCACCATATAGATTAGCGCCAACGGAGATGAAGGAATTAAGGACACAGCTAGATGATTTACTAGCTAAAGGTTTCATTAGACCTAGTTCATCTCCGTGGGGAGCACCAATTCTATTCGTCAAAAAGAAGGATGGATCAATGCGTCTATGCATTGATTACCGTGAGCTAAACAAGGTTACTATCAAGAACATATATCCTTTGCCTAGAATCGACGATCTATTCGACCAGCTACAGGGAGCAAGTTACTTCTCCAAGATAGATCTCAGGTTAGGCTATCATCAATTGAAGGTCAAGGAGGAGGATGTACATAAGACCGCGTTTAGGACTCGTTATGGTCATTATGAGTTCCTAGTGATGCCTTTTGGGCTCACCAACGCACCTGCCGCATTCATGGATCTCATGAATCGCGTATGCAAGCCTTATCTGGATAAATTTGTCATCGTCTTCATCGATGACATCCTCATCTATTCAAAGAACCAAGCTGACCATGAGAAGCATCTTCGGTGCATTCTTAAGCTGCTCCATCAAGAGAAGCTCTATGCCAAATTTTCAAAGTGTGAATTTTGGCTTCGCGAAGTCCAGTTCCTTGGACATGTTATGAGTGAACGTGGAATTCAAGTGGATCCCGCAAAGATAGAAGCTATTATGAACTGGCAAGAGCCAAAGACACCTTCAGAGATTCGTAGCTTCCTAGGTTTGGCTGGATACTATAGGCGTTTTATTGAAAACTTCTCAAGGATTGCTGCACCCTTAACGTCGTTAACGCGTAAGAACATTAAGTTTAATTGGGGGCTTAAGCAGCAAGAATCTTTTGATATCTTGTAGCAGAAGTTGAGTAACGCTCCAGTGCTGACTCTACCTGAAGGCATTGAAGAATTGGTGGTGTATTGTGATGCATCACACACCGGAATGGGTTGTGTGTTAATGCAAAAGGGCAAGGTCATAGCCTATGCTTCACGTCAATTAAAGGTGCACGAAAAGAATTACACCACCCATGACTTGGAGTTGGGTGCCGTTGTATTTGCACTTAAGCTTTGGAGGCATTATCTGTATGGGACGAAGTGTGTGATCTATTCCGACCACAAGAGCCTTCAACGCCTGTTCAATCAGAAGGATTTGAACATGAGGCAGCGACGATGGATGGAAACCTTGAACGATTATGATTGTGAAATAAGATACCATCCAGGCAAGGCCAATGTAGTCGCAGATGCTTTGAGCAGGAAGGAAAGAGTGAAGCCGATAAGGATCAATGCCAAGAGCATTGAAATTAAGAGCAGTTTGAATGAAAGGTTGTTAGCTGCACAAAAGGAAGCTGTGTTGGAAGCTAACTATCCTGTGGAGAAATTAGGAGTAACTGAAGAACAGTTGTCCTACGATAAAGACGGAATGTTGAGATTAAATGGACGAATATGGGTTCCTGTATATGGAGGACTTCGGGATGTTATCCTCAAGGAAGCCCACAGTTCCAAGTATTCCGTCCATCCTGGAGCTGATAAGATGTACCAGGATTTAAAGGCAAATTATTGGTGGATAGGCTTGAAAAAGTCTATAGCTGCTTACGTAGCGAAATGCTTGACGTGTGCTAAAGTTAAAGCTGAACATTAGAAGCCGTCAGGTTTGCTGCAACAGCCTAAAATTCCCACTTGGAAATGGGAAATGGTAACAATGGACTTCATCACCAAATTGCCTAAGACGCCGAAGGGAAATGATACTATATGGGTCATAGTTGATAGATTGACTAAGTCAGCACATTTCCTGCCCATTAAAGAAACCTTCAGCTCTGACATGTTAGCTCAACTGTATGTGGATAAGATTGTGTCCTTGCATGGCGTACCGGTATCTATTATCTCAGATCGGGATACTAGATACACATCTCATTTCTGGAAGAGTTTCCAACAGTCTCTGGGCACTCAATTGAATTTTAGTACGGCTTACCATCCTCAGACGGATGGGCAGAGTGAGCGTACTATTCAAACGTTGGAAGACATGCTGCGTGCATGTGTAATTGATCTAGGAGGTAGTTGGGACAGGCATTTACCGTTGGTCGAGTTCTCCTACAATAATAGCTACCATACTAGCATTAAGGCTGCGCCTTTTGAGGCACTATATGGTAGAAAGTGCAGAACGCCCATTTGCTGGGCAGAAGTGGGAGATACGCAATTATCAAGTCCTGACTTAGTCTTCGAGACAACGGACAAGATTGTCCAAATTCGCGACCACCTGAAAGCTGCTCGAGACAGGCAAAAGAGCTATGAGGATGAAAGGCGAAAACCTCTCAAGTTTGAGGTTGGCGATAAAGTTTTGCTCAAAGTATCACCTTGGAAAGGGGTGATGCGATTTGGTAAGAAAGGTAAGTTAAGCCCAAGGTATATAGGACCATTCGAGATCATCGAATGTGTAGGATCAGTGGCTTACAAGTTAAACTTACCCGAAGAGCTCGATGGTATTCATAATGTATTTCACGTCTGCAATCTGAAGAAATGTCTGGCCGATGAGTCGCTAGTCATACCACACACAGATGTGCATATAGTCGAGAGCTTAAAATTTGTGGAAAAACCTATGTCGATTGAGGATCGACAGGTAAAGAAACTTCGGAGAAAGCTTGTGCCTATTGTCAAGGTGAAGTGGGACGCCCGCAGAGGTCCTGAATACACGTGGGAGCTAGAATCCTCAATGAAAGAGAAATACCCTCATCTATTTCCTTAAATCTCGAGGACGAGATTTCTTTTAAGGGGGTGAGGATGTAACACCTTGAAAATTTATGTCCAATAAAGTATAAACACGTGTCATAAGCTCTGAACGTGAGAAAGAATACTTTGGAGGGACTAAAGTTGACAAACGGGGAAACTATGTGAATATAAGGGTCCAAAGTGTCAACAATTGATAAATATATTCTAAAATAGCCCTACATAATGTTTATACCTTCCAACGAATAAATCATGGATCATACGAAGCTAAACATGAAAGAAAGTGAGAAATTACAAACTACAGGGGCTAAAAGCGTCAACATGTGCAAAGTATACCTCTGAGTGACCTTTTGGCAGACCCGAAGCTTTGTAACGATAAAATATACTCACTAGAATATGTGGTTAAAATTTCATAAAGTTTCGTTATCGTATGAGAAAGTTATGATCAAATTCGTGTTCGAGGGGTTAAAAGCGTCAGCATTGAATTCTATGGCCTTATGAGTGGTTACAAGGTTGGTCAAGGACTTAACCAAGTTAGTAAAAGTCCCAAGGCCCTTAAAAATAAGGTTAAGAGGTCAAAAGTGCAAAAACAAAGCTTAAAACCACGTTACAAAGGACCAGGGACCAAAAGTGTAAAAGATGAAACTTGTTTGGCAGGTTATACAGGTCAGGCGGCCCGCATTAGAACCCCCTGTAACCTCAGGCGGGCCGCATCAGGCTGCCAGCATCAGAATTCGTGGACAGCTGCCATTTCAGGCCTGATAACCGACTTTAAAAGCTTGTTTTACATACCAGGGGCTGCCCCAATGGTATTTCATGCATAGGGGGCACCTGTAATGATCTTGTATCATGTGTAGACTTGTTTGGCACCATCCTATGAGATCAAAACTAGTATATAAGAAGCTTGAAGTTGTGAACATCACTTGCATTCATTTACAACTTTGCATAAGTTCACTTCTGGAGCTCTCTGGACTTCAAGCCATCTTCCTAGTGATCTCTAATCTCAATTAGGACTCTTGTAAGTGTCCTTAACCCTTCCTAATTCGTTTTAGCTTAGGTAATTAGCTAAAAGTCAAACCGTTGTAATTAAGGTTTGACTTCGTGATTAATTAAAATGTGCTCTGTCAAATCACGAATTAAAAGTACCTTTAAGTAGGTAATTATGTGGGTAACAAACCCTTAAAAGGGTATTTCCAGATTCCCACTCTAACTATGCTAATTGTCGAGTCAAAGCTTATTATAAAAAGTCAACAGAAAGGTTATTTGCAAATTAATGAATAATTAGCAATGTAGGTTACATGCAACCTGTTTGATCATTAAAATAACTTGGTAATTAATATAAGAACATGTTTTAACATGTTCAACTCGACAATTTTCAGTTTAGGCTCGGTTTGGAACCGAAAGTCGCAAAGTTTGACTTCTGCTTTGACTTTCAGTTCTGACCCGTTAGGATTGCCTTAGAGCTTCTTTTGAACCTACTTACATGTTAGTATAACTCTCTGAGATTATACTACTTGGTTCATTAGATATCCTATTTACATGCATGTTTCCGTTAATCGCTTATATGTTGACCATTATGCCCATTTTACCTTAAATTGTGATTTTTGAAAATGTAAAAGAGTAGACACCGTACCTACTGATTTATAAACTTGCACCCAAAATTTGAAGTCAGTTTGAGGTCTAGATTAAGAGTTATGCTCAATAGCGTAATTAAGAGCTTCTTTACTAATTAAATGGCGTAAATTACGTATAGCCTATCAAAACCCAAATTTTTATACCAAACTTTTTACCCACTGTTATAAAATAATATTTTGGGAATTTTGGAGATTTTTATTTATTTTTAGGCTGAGCATAACTTAGGGTTCTAAGATTAATTCGGTTTATGTCGGTTTTACCCTTTTTAGCCATAAAATGAGTTTTACAAAACCTTTTGACCTCAAACCAATTTCTACTGATTTGTTATGATAAATAAATTATTTTGAGCCTTCTGGAATATTAAAAATATCAGCTTTTTTACAGAAAACCCGGAAATGGCTCCAAATCGCCTTTTTAGGCATTTTTAACGCATAAGTGTGCTCTAGAACCTTATTAAGCTTAAAGGATTGAACCTACTGATGTAATCAGTGAATTTTTATATTTTAAATAGTAGGCAAATGTTTTGAACTCAGAATTCCAGAATTGACCTTTTAGGCACATGTGAAATTACCAAAATGCCCCTACGGTGCATAGTAAAGTTAAAGATAATAAATTGCACATAGATTTGATACCCTACTGTTATAACTTAGTAAATTAAGTATATTTACTAAATTATTCAGACCTGTAACTCAGGTTATTATTTCTAACCCTTTTACACCTTATAAAATGACCAAAACGCCCTTATGAGGCATAGTTTTGGTTCCAAATCATTTGGGCATAATGGAAGGTATCATTCTGATATCACAACATATTTTAAGCATATTGACTTCAGAAACTTGTATTTGACTCCTATGGTTACTCGTTACGCACTATACGCGTTCGGATCGGCTTATGTGACTAGTTTGGCCATTTTAGCCGAAACGGGTCAAACCATATCTTTTTGGTCTCAAAATCCAGAATGTGATTATGTTACCCATATAAAACAAGTGTGCAAGCTTGTTGGGACAAAACCACATTCTAAAACGGTCTTCGCCTTATTGTGCGTTTAAAACCGTAATCTTCATATAAAACTAACCGGTCTAAGCTTAAGACCCGTTAGGATTCTAATAGGTTATTAAAACCTTAATTTCCATATCTAGGAGCCCAGTAAAAGCTACGTGCACTCGTTATATTTGGTTTATACTTTGCTCAGGTAAATACGTTTAACTTATTTTCCCTATACGGGCTTGGGGTACGGTATATAAAATACCGCTTGGTCGGGGAATTGACCTTAACCGGTCGGTGGTTAAGTGTTGTCAAATTAACCCATTTGAAAATGCTGTTCTGTTTGTTTAACGCCTTTGGGGGCTTAATGACCATGTCCCGGATATCCTTGGCATCATTCAAAGAATAGCCACGACCTTAGCACTCGGGTGTAGGCGTACACCTGTAGTGCAGTACAACATGTATAATCGTCGGTACGAGAGAAGTCTCGCGGCGGAATTATATTAAGTGGTGTGTCTATTAATCTTTAACCCGGCATGACCCGGGCTATCGAACGCAGAATAAACATGTAATTCTTTTACAAGATTATTAAGCAAATAATTATCCCAAGTTATAAAAAGTTTTATGCCACGGGCATTTAAAATCAATTTTAAACATTTTCAAAATGAGTCAGTTGAATTGTATTTACCAGTGTAAACTGACGTATTTTCCAAAAAGCCTAAGTGCAGGTACTATGCGTAATATGCTGGTTACTCCTTAAGCATCCATAGAAGTCTCGCAAGCTTAGGATGCATGAAGTCCGTTGAAACGAAGTTTCCTTTTTGTTTGTTTCTGCCTGTGGATTCTATTTCGACATTTTGTGATACTCGAATACTACAATAGTTTAAGTTGAAATAAATCTATCTTTGCTTCCGCTGTGCATTATAATTTGTGTTGTTTGACTATGATGATATCAACTACGTCACGATAATCCCCCACCGGGCCCACTGGTGACACGTGGAAATTAGGGGTGTGACAATGCGTCAGGTAAAAAGATCGAAGGAAATGTTGATTGCAAAAATTGCAACAAAGAGTGCAAATTTTGTAATACTGTCACGTATCTCAACGGGAAGAAAATTGAGGATCTGACAGCAAAAGTCAGAAGCGTTGAGAATCAGATTCTTGGGCGTGACAAAACCGTTAAAGCTTCAACTGAACGGATTAAAGAATTAACTGCTCAAATTGAAACTGATAAAATTGAACATGAAAAAGTTAAACAAGAAAATGAAAAGTTAAATCTTGAAAACCGTCAGATTTCTGAAAAATTTGATAAACTCAATAGCACAGTGAAAGATAGTGATGATCGAAATGGTAAAACTTTTAAAGAAAACGAGCATTTAAAAGCAGTGCTGAGAGTAAAAGAAGAATCAATCAACAAACAACTGGATGAAATCGCTAATTTGAAGCTTAAAGTTCAAGAGGCTGAAATTGAAAACGAGCGAATCCAGTTGAAGCTTAACAGCTATAGCTCCGCAAGTTTTGTTTTGCAATATATTGTCCCAAAACCCATTGGCAAAAACAAAGCTGGCGAAGACGTGTATTCTTATGGAACCGGGGTGGGTTTTCATAGAGTTCCACCACCTGTTCTTGATAACTACACGAAAAAACAATCTGGGTTGGTTGAACTTGAGGAAGAAAGTGAAGTTAAACTTCCGGAGAATATTGATGTCACGTTCACATCTTCCAATGACGATAGTGTTCAAAATGATATTGTAAAAGGTGTTGTTGAAAATGTGCTTAAAACAGAAAGTGACACTACTGAGGAAGATGGATGTTTCTTGGACAAATACATTCCGAAACAACAGTCCAAGAACAACTTAAATGAAGAATCAAATCTTGTCATGTACAAGATGTTGGGTTCAGATAAGTTGTTTTCGGATTCAGAGTTTCCGCTCGAGAATGTAAACATGAACAAATTGACAAATGTTTTCAAACTGGTCGAAGTCGAATTGCCAGCAGTGAATAATCTGAGTCAAAAGAAAAGTAAAATGAGGTTTGAGAAACAAAAAGTTCACCACAAGAAATCTGTTAATCCACCACGTTTTTACAATAACAACAGAAATAATTGGTTGGGTGGTTATCAGGAGGGTAAATCATATCAGAAAAGAAATGTTCCAAACAAGAGGTTTGTCGAGAAGAAAAAGTTTGTGAATAGTTCGAGTTCGCTTGCTGATGAAGAGAAAGAAATTTTTTTCAAAATCAAACAAAGAATTTTTTGAGAAAAGAGCTTCACAGGCTCAGTCTGAAGGCACGAGTCGAGGTGTTGATACTCGAACTTGCTTTAGATGTAATCAAGTTGGTCACATTGCACGAAAGTGTATCAATGTGAAGCCTAAGACTGAAACTGTGAAGACTCAACAGAAGAAAGTTGATGTGAAGGGTAAAACACCAATCGTTGTTGAGAAAAGGAGTGTGACAAATGAACCCGTAAAGAAGTTGGTAACTAAAAATGACAAATTTTACAAAAGGGTTGCATTATCTCAACAAGTTTGGAAGCCAAAAATTGAGAAGAAAATTTCAACTTTTGAGGTGAAAAAGGCTGACGAATCAATTACGGTTGATTATGATGCAAATTTCCCACCTCTCAAGGCTAAAAATTTCAAAATTCAAATTGCGAGAGTCAAGGTTACACCTAAGGCTGATGAGGCCTGGGTGGACTCCATGTTTGACTAAGCAGTTTGAATTGCCGGAGCTTCCTGGATCGCGAAGCATGAATCGGCATCTTTCTTGAAGTTGTTTAAGTTAAAGTTTGTTATGTGCAGGATCTTCCAAAACTTGTATCCAGATGGATCATGGATAGTAGAGCTTCGAGACATATGACAGGGAAGACCGCATTGCTGTATGATGTAAGAAATATAAATGGTGGTTACGTAGGTTTTGCTGGTAATCAAGGAGGAAGGATTATACGTGAAGGAACATTATCCAATGGGATCATAAGTTTGAGAGAGTTAACTTCATCGCTGAGCTGGATAATAATCTGCTGAGTATCTCCCAGATCTGCGACAGGATGTATACTACTCATTTCACTGACAAAGAATGTTTGATCTTGAAACCGGGATTTGTGATACCTGAGGAATGGATCATCATGAGGGCACCAAGAGTCAATGATCTGTACGTGTTGGACATGAGTGTAGCTACTACAACCATAGGTCAGGCTCATTGTTTTGTGTCCAGAGCAACAGAAAAAGAATCAAGATTGTGGCACCGGAAAATGGGGCATATTCACCTAAGGAAGATGAATCACTTGGTGCATAATGATTTGGTGACAGGAGTTCATGTCAAAGGTTTTCATCTGGAAGGGGAGTGCATTAGTTGTGTCAAAGGCAAACAGAAGAAAAAGTCACACCCTACAAAGCAAGTCAATTCAGTTTCGAGACCTCTGGAACGGCTTCACATGGATTTGTTTGGTCCAGTGAATGTCAAGAGTATTATAGGAGATTACTACTGTTTGGTCGTAACTGATGATTATTCCAGATTTTCGTGGGTTTCATTCTTGAAAACGAAAGACGAAACGTTTGACAGTTTCATGGCATTGTTCAAAAGAATTGAGAATCTGTACCAAAGGCCTATCAGTAGAATTAGAAGTGATAATGGTACTGAATTCAAAAACAGTAAGATGGAAGAATTTTGTGATGAACGAGGTATATTGCATGAGTTTAGTGCTCCGTACACTCCACAACAGAATGGAGTCGCAGAACGTAAAAACCGGACGCTAATCGAGACGGCAAGAACTATGCTTACAGATTCAAAGTTACCGATAAATTTTTGGGTTGAATCAGTTTCCGCCGCATGCTATACGCTCAACAGGGTTCTTACTGTCAAAAAGTTCAACAAGACATGCTTTGAGCTAATCAATTACCGCAAACCAAATTTGAAGTATCTAGAACCGTTCGGGTCACCCTGTACAGTTATAAAGCCTCATGGAAATTTTGGTCCGAAGTGCATCGAGGGAATATTTGTTGGTTATGCCAATCCATTGCGACGTGTCTTCGTTCCAAGTGAGAAGCGGATTATTGAAGCAGCGAATGTTGAATGTCAAGATTACACTATGCCACCGCAGAATCCTGGTGATTCATGGAAATATCATTATGATAAACTTTGGGATTCGTTTGACGTATAAGCGAACCATGCAGACTATAAATAGTCAGTTCAAGCGAACCTGATTAGTTAGTCGTGTATGTTGAAGCGGATCTGTTGAGAGCTTTTGTTACCGAAACTCTGTCAAATCAATATCAGAAAGCAATAAAAAGAAAGGAATTGAATAGAAATGGCTGTTGCAACTTCATTTACGTTGATTCCGCCTTCGTACATGAAGATGAACATTCTCTACTGACTATTCAGGGTCGGAACACGGTCCAACACCCCGGTTATCCAACAGTCATCCAATATCTTAAACTTTAAACCCTAACACCACACAAATACTTATGGTACGCACCGCACAGTGGATGCAACATCCAGCTCTCTAAATTCAACGTCGTTTGCTATGTTGAATCATGCGATTAAACTGAAGTTTCCCTAAATTTCCCTAAATCATGGATTGAAATAAAGTTGCGCTAAATATTGTGGTGTGAAATTCAAGAACACCGTTCTCTCGGAAGTTGCATTAAATTTAGGGTTTCTGATCCCAAATGAGCTCCAATTTATAGTGTGGAATCATGTGTTTGGACTGATTCAAAGTCACAGGCGAAAAAGATGATTCATGATTAAATTATGTGGTTGTTTTCGGATGTCGCCCTAAATTTAGAGATTTAAAGTTTCATATGATGGATGATTCATGATTGTTTATATGGATACTCGAATGGTTGAATTTGCATTTGGTTCGACTTTTATGAATGATATGCAGAGGTCTTGCACGAAACCAAATTGTTTTGGATTAGGGTGTTGTTCTGATGTTGGCTTGACTTGATTTTGAGGGTGTGAAACCAAATTAGTTTGGTTTAGCGGATGGTGTAGGAGTCATTGATATTAGTGGTGTTTGTGGTGGTGGTGGTGAAGAATGACGCAAATTGTTAAGGGTTCTAATCAGGAGGGTTCAATGTGCTAAAGTTGCGAGATTACCAAAATACTCTTTGACCTAATGGCTAAACTAATGGGGACTTAATAGAAGGACGTAAACTGAAGCAAAATTGCACTTTACTAAAACAAATAAGTTTAAGATTATATTACAACATGTATCTTCTCCTTCAACATGTTGTTGGAATTGGGTGTCCAATAATCGATTATTTAACGATACTACTAATGTAAGATCTAAAGAGTTAAACTTTGGACGGAAAACAAAGAATGAAGTTTAATCGTCAAATATTGTGTATCATAAAAGCGGATTAATTATGGAGAACAGATATTATTGAAAAACTAGGATAAATTAATTGTTTATGAAACAATTAAATTGCAGAATTTCATGGGTGACGTTTAAGGAGTTAAATGCATGTTAATTTATTATTTAGATAATAAAGTAAAAAGGGTATTTTATTAGGATTAAAATATAGTAAAAGCGTTTGACTAATGCTTCTAATGCTTTTTATTTAGCGGTGAAATAACGGTTATTTGAGATAAACGCTAATTATTTATTATTAGATGATAATTATTGAGAGTTATTTTATTATTTGATAATAAAAAAAGAAGTCAAGGGGTTGGCTTGTTAAAGTAATTAGTCAAGGACAAATTACATGGGAGAAACGTAAAAGTGTATGGATTAAAGTGTAATTATAAGTTCTATATATAGGAGGTTATGCCTAAACTCTAATTAAATCTTCCGCAGAGTTTTGACAGAAAACCTGAACACACAAAGAAAAAGAAACCTGACAACCTCTATCTATCTCACCTCCCCTCGCGACCGCCATCACGCCCCCGCTCTTGCCAATTGCCACCACCACCGCATAGCCACCGTTGCATGCCATAACCCCATTTTGCATCTCGTGTTTTCGTTTAAACGGGTTAGACTCATTTTAGCATGTGGATCTTCCTTCAACATACACACGAAACCGGACCGATCGAACACACACGTAATGTGCGGAAACCACCGCATGTCTCGTACCGCAACGTAGAGCTCGTACAGAAGGTGTAGAAGATGAGATGCATTTACAGACTCACCCTTGATATATGCGAATCTGCACATCTTCAGCAAAGCTTTGAGAAACTGCTTCCAGCTCCAGCCTTATTCTTCACACAGCATCGAACATGTTGAGTACACCAAAAAGCGAGCTTCCTGTCTTCTTTCAGATAATCTAAAATAGCTAGCCAAAAACATATTAGAACGCTCCGATCTAAACCATAATAGTCTAGAAACTTTCTAAGTAACTCATACATAGAAAGATATCAATCAACTTGGAACTGAAGAAACACGATATCCCACATGAAGATCCACACTTAGACAAACTTAGCGAGACCGATTGTTTTTATTAAAAGACTTATATTAAATTACCTCACTGGATTGTTTTTAACCCATTTTCAAAATTGTAAAACCCCTTTTGAGTATCGTTAAAAATATAAAGCCCACTCATGGAAACAAGAAATAAAATCTTTTTGTATTTTTCTAACTTTATATTAAAACACACCGAAAATCTTTTTGTAATTTTCAATATTTGAAACGGAAATGAAACGAAGATATTTACAAGCAACATCTTTTTGTGAAAACGCGGACAAGAAGATCATATCGGCTTATCTGTCAAAATCTATCACAGATAGCATCCATTTAACGAATTTAAGCACAACGAATGATAATAACATTTCAAGATGTTTAACGATATACTTGTCCACTTAAGCTTTAGCACGTGTTCGAACACTGTTTTCGAGATATGCAATTAAGTGTCTTATTAACTAATATAAGTATGTTCCCCACCTCAGAATATACTCCCGTATCAAGACTACCAAAAATTGCATCTTACAGGTGACTATATCCAACTATTATTTGTATCCGGCTAAATTGCAAACCTTGAGATCTCAGGTTAGTGCCACCGCATCGACAGAGAGACGAAGGCTCGACTTTAGGTGGTGTACCAACGGTTTGGTATCTTTTGCTGCACTTTGGCATATATCAGTATTATGTACCCAGTGGTAACATATATTTTCAATTGTTCACCTGGTGGTGACAAGCTTTGAACAGATCATCCGGTGATGACTGTTAGGCAGAAAAGAAATCCACCGTGAGGGTTTGCGCACAAACGAAGCGCTTAGCAAAGTATTATACGAGGTCTAGGCCATTGCCGACGCAAAATCAGAAGACCAAGTATAATACCCCAGACAATAATCAGATATAAAGACCTAGTATCTCAGAATTTTGGTAATCTCTCAAACGAAATTACGGTACCAAGACCATATATTCGAGAGATGTTACACACAAGTTACGTAGTTCATTATCTTTATATACCAAAAATAGGTTCTTATTAACGCGTAAAACCTATCATTACGACATATAATGAAGCTGTCAAAATTAGGTTTAAAGATTGTAAGATACCCTATAAAAGATATGACTGCTGATGTACTATCATTTCTTCTCACAATCAACGCGTCCTCAATTTTTCATTTTCTATTGTTTTTGGATTTATAAAAATATCCTACAACTAAGTAAATTCTTTTTGGATTTTTATGTTTTATGAAAAGCTACTGTACAAAGAAACAGAAAATAAAGTTTCCAAGAGGGCTTATGCAACCATCCTACTCAGGGATTATCATCCCGGTCATTCGGACTAAGTTCTCGAACCTCATCCGATCGAATGTCTTTGTAAACAAATTTGCATAGTTGTCTAAGGTGTCAACTCTAACTACAACAATTAACCTTTTTCAGCACAATCACGAATAAAAGGATGCCTAACATCTATATGTTTAGTGCGTGAATGTTGTACTGGGTAAACTGTTATTGAAATAGCTGAATTATTATCTACCATGATGGGAGTTTGTGTATAATTCAGACTGTAATCCCGCAATTGTTGTATCCACAGGACTTGAGCACAGTAGCTCGAAGCAGAGATGTATTCTACTTCACATGTGGAGAGTGACACTGAAAGTTGTTTTTTGCATTGCCAGGATATCAGACGGCTTCCAAGTAGTTGAGCACCACCAGAGGTTGATTTCCTGTTGATCGGGCACCAGCCAAAATCCGCATCCGCATATGCTATCAAATTTAAGCCTTCCTCGACTGGATACCACAATCTAAGTCTTGTTTTGCCTTAAAGATAGAGAACAATCCGTTAGACGGATTTCAAATGCGATTCTCTCGGAGTGGCTTGGTACCTAGCATATAAACACACCGAAAACATTATGTGGGGTCGATGTAGGACCGAGTATGACAGTCTAATGAGTCAATTCGAGCTAGTACCTACCGAATACGTAGCGGAAATACATATTTGGCATGAATCAAAGCAAAACTGTAGAAGAAATGAGTAGAAACAGAAGTAATATACTTTAACACCGTTTTCTCATTCAACTTTCATGAAATACAAGGTCAGCAGGTCGGCTACACTTGTGACATCAACGTACAAAATGAGAAAACACTTGGGGTATATATAGGGGATTAGTTTCGCTTATGTGAACAGTCCATACAAGCGAAACCTTTTAACAAATAGTTTCGCTTATATGGACATGTCCATATAAGCGAAACCTTTACATGAAAACCCAACAATTACACCTTTAACCCCTATACAATACATAATTAACCAAACTAGACCCTATACATTGATTAACTAAGACTAATACGCAGGCTTTAGACATTATGCACCAACAGTCGAGATGCAGTAAGATACATTAATGAACCAATAATTGCACGATAAACCGAAGGATCCACTTCAGGATCTTTTTCCTTTTCATCTGACAGCTTGCGATTGGTAGGCAACGGAGTTTCATAAGGCAGACTCTCTTCTATGTTGAATCGCTTGAGGATCTCATGGACGTACTTCGTCTGATGAATATACGTGCCATGCACTTCTTGATCCACTTGCAACCCGAGGAAAAACTTCAGCTCACCCATTGCACTCATCTCAAATTTCGATTTCATCACTTGTTCGAATTCCCGAAAAAGCTCTTCATTTGAAGAACCAAAAATAATGTCATCGACAATATTTGCACAATTAGGAAATCTCCCCCCTTTCTTTAAGATGAAGAGAGTGGAATCTATTGCACCACGAGTGAATCCGTTTGCCAACAAATGCTTTGAAAGCGTCTCGTACCAGGCACGAGGAGCCTGATGAAGACTGTATAAAGCTTTGTCCAGCAAGTACACTTTGTTCGACGATTCTAGAGCTTCAAAACCCGACGGTTGGGATACATACACAGTTTCTTGCAACTTACCATAAAGGAAAGCACTTTTGACGTCTAACTGATAGACTTTAATACGCATGTGAGCAGCTAAGGCTAAGAACAAACGAATTGCTTCAAGTCGAGCTACTGGCGTGTAAACTTCGGTGTAATCGACCCCTTCTTCCTGATTGAACCTTTGCACCACCAAACGAGCTTTATTCCTGACGACTACTTTTTATCGTCCTTTTTACATTTAAAACCCATCACCTCACACCACGAGCTGTCTTTCAGCGCCATATGGTAGTTTTTCGGCTCTATCTGTGAAATAAAGCACTCGTGCAGGCTTAAGCTGTGGATCTCTTTCTCTTTGATTTCTCTGAACAAACACTACATATCATTAAGACTTCTGCTTCAAGTCATTATTCCTCCACGCGGATCCCCGATAACATTATCGATAGGATGATTCCTATTTGTCCGAGTGACAGGAACAGCTGGAACTTCCAGATTTGTACCCAAATTTGACTGGATCTCTCCCTCAACATATGCATTACCAGATGTTTGATCATTTCCAGAAGTCGTACCAACATTTGGATATGTTAAAAATCAACATAAAGGTCACCATTTGTAGTTTGAGCAGCGTCGACGTCATCGTTGGAATCGCTTGAATCTGCATCATTGGATGTTTGAGTAGCTCCGGCATCATTTAAATTTGACATGCTGGCAACGTTTACCCCCGAATCACCATTTGAAGAGACATTTGTTGGAATGCTGGTACGCCAACCTACATCCATTTCATCTTTGTTGATCAAGTGTGAGTACACTAGTTCAGTCTTATCATCTGTTAGATCAGGTTAAGCAAAAGAATCAAACAACTTGTCATATTCATAACTAGTTTTGGGACCGAACTTAGATGGTGGAGGATCGTAACTCAAAGGAGTTATATCAAAGACTACTTCCTCCATCCGTTTCTTGACATTATATACTCATTTGTTTGGAGATCCTAGACCGTAACCTAGGAAGAAACCCATTTCTCTGATTTCACCAAACTTTGGAGTATCTGATGTCCGTCGGATCATACACTTAATCCCAAAAGGATGGAAACCTTTCAAATTTGGTTTCTTTTTCTCAAGAAGTTCCGAACAAGTTTTATCTTCTTGTTTCACTGTAAGCACATGATTCAGCACATACCATGCAGCATTTACAGCTTCGGCCCAAAAGAACACGGGTAATTTGGATTTTAAGAGAAGGGTTCTTGCAGCCTCGATAAGGGTCCTATTCTTCCTTTCAGCAACTCCGACTTCGTTCTGTTGAGGAACATAAGGAGCGCTAAACTGATGAACAATACCCATATCACGACATAACTCATCTAAATTTTGATTTTTAAATTCAGTTCCATTATCACTTCTAATTCTTTTATGGGTAAGGAGTAATTTTTCTCTAATTGTTTAAATAAATCTTTCAAAGTGCCAAAAGTTTGTTCTTCGATTTTAAGAAAAATACCCACGAATATCTTGAAAAATCATCTGTGACAACCAAACAGTAAGACATACCACCAATGCTGGTTACATGGATCAAACCAGACAAATCTATGTGAAGCAGCTCTAGTAATTGTTGGATATAGCTTATGTGTTTAGGCTTATGAGGTTTACGTTTAATTTTCCCTTTTTCACAGAATTCACATTTACTGTGCATGTTAAAACTACGTAAAGGAACGCCCCACACCAAGTTGTTCTTTATCAAGTGATTCATTTTGCGTAAATGCACGTGGCCCATCCTTCGATGCCATAGGAAAGATTGATCTTCTGTTGCCTTTGAAAGTAGACACGTCACCGGACTAGAGGAGTTCACAACCGGACGCATGTCCATCACATAGGTGTTGTTCACTCTTGGAGTTCTCGTCACGATCCAATATTCGGGAACTACAAATCCCGGCTTAAGAACGAAGCAAGCCTTATCCGTGAAATGCATCGTATACTTGTTATCACAGATCTGAGATACTGACAGCAAGTTGTGCTTCAGTTCTTCAACAAAGTTCACCTTGTGCGAGGTGATCTTGCCGTTTGACATAGAACCTTCACCCATGATATAACCACCCTTTTCACCCACAAAGTTAACATAACCACGACGATTAGATTTCAAATTTGATAACAATTCTTTGTTTCCTGTCATATGCCCAGAACAACCACTATCGATATACCAAATATAGATAGCCCTCTTCAGTTGTTCCTGCATTCACAAACAGGAAATCAGTTAGAATGGGGAACCCAAGCTGTGACGGTCTTGGGTCGTCCAAATTCATCAACAAACGAAAATTCCTTGAAATAACCATCTTCATTGTTGTTTTTAACATTTCCACCTTGGTAATTGTTAGAATGTCCACCCGCAAATTGAGGATAGTGCGGAGTTTGAGGACGGTTATTGTACCCAGAATTTCAACTAGAACGATTACCATAGTTTTGATATCCAAAGTTTTGAATGTGCTGAGGTCTAAAACTTCTATCAAATCTTGGTTGCTCGTTATCATGAAAAGCATGTCGTTGTTGGTATCCCTAATGCTGTCTTTGACCATGAAATCTGGCCGGTGGAACGTTTCGGTTATCGACGTAATGATTTTGAGCATGAGGTCTAACAATGTGGTTGTAAGAACCTCCATATTGATGATTTTATTCTTGTGGTCGGAAAGTTACATGAGTTGGTCGTCGAGCAGGGGTTTTCTGATGACTTTCATGTTTTGCAGAAGAACGTTCCGAACCACGATCTAAACCACGACCGCTACCATCATCTGAAAAGTCGGTTTCCTGATCCTTTTGTTTTTTATTTTTAACCTTTGGTTTATCTACCTTTTGAGTTTTACCACTTTTCTTTTCATTCTTTTTAGGTTCATTTTGTGGTTTGGTGACAAAAGGAGTATCAAGATCAGGATCAACATGACTCTTTCCTTTGTCGTTTGGACAATTTGCAGCTAAATGTCCTCTCAAACGACATTTGTAGCATTGTCGTTTATCAATCTTTTCATTCTTTTCTTGTGGATCATCCTCACATTAATTGTTCGAGGACGAGGATGCTTCGTTTGAGCCTTTTGCCTTTTGTTTCACAAAGTCAGAATTTAAACTTTTTTCAATCTTTTCACCTTCTTTGTTAACGCTTTCGCCTTTCACAAAGTTGGTTTTTGAAATGTTTTTAACATTCTTTTTACCTTTGTTTTTAGACTTTGACTTTTGAACATTTTGAACTTGATTTAAGGCTTCCAAAATCTTTGAGTTAATCAAATTTTCAATTTTGCTCAAATCATTTGTTTTAGCATCACTCGAACTCTTTTCTTCTGATTCCAATTCCGATTCGGATTCAGACTTAGATTCAGACTCTTCCTTACTCAAAGGATCAACAGTCAATGGAGCAGTTGGAATGAAATCTGCAATTTCAGGATCAATCAAAGGTGTCGATGTATAGTTGTGGTTAGTAGGTGGGGGAACCTTCTTGTAACCAGCACCAAACATCTCATCTTCTGAATCTTTGAGACGAAGGTTGTTTATGCAAAAATTCATCACATCTAACGAACTTTGAAATTTCTCAAGTTTTCGCTACAAATCAAGAATAAAGTTATCTTTGTCTAAAACTATTTGTTCTTTTCTAAAACAGTGTTTTGACAAGTTTCAAATTTCGCTTTTAAATCTTTATTCTTAATCGTTGCTTGAGCAAGTCGTCTCTCAAACTCAAAGATGTCCTTATTCAAGGCAAACACCTGACTTCTATGTTCTTTGTCGGCCCTCAAAAACGCGACAATTAACTCTCTAAATTTCTCTAGATAAGTAATCAAATTACTGTTATGGAGTGCGTATCTGTCACACTTAGCAACAAAGTCTACGCATCTAGCACATCTTTTATTAGTAGGTTTAGATTGTACCTCGATGTTAGCCATGAAAGCTTGATCCGAGCTTTCTGCTTTTCATGCTTTCATCTTTGCCATTTCTTCATCAGCAAAGCGCTGCATTTCTTCGGCTGCAATTTTGAATTCAAACCGATCATTTTCATCCTTCTTTTCTTCTTCTTTCTTCTTCTTTCTTTCGTCTTTCCTCTTCTTCATTCTCTCTTCTTTCGTTTTCCTCAGCTTTAGTGATTCTATCTATTTCCAGATTCTCACTTAGAGCTTCTGCCACCACAGTTAACTCTTCCACATTTTCCTCTTTGAACAATTCTCCAAACCCCTCTTCAAAGATCTCGACAATAAACGCTTGTGAAACAATAGCAATACTTGTTTCTTCCATTACAATCCCCTAGTCGTGTGGCTCACTAACGGCTTGAAGGGGTTGAACAATCATAGTGTTATTAGCACCAGGAGTAAGGTTATCAGTTGAGGTTGTTGTTGTTGAAGTGGTAGAAGTTGTATTGGATGGGGCTGGACTGTTGTTGTTGGATCTAGCTGAGCTTCCTTGTTGGGATTGAATCCTAACAGAGGAACAGATAATGCAAAGCCAAAACCGGATCCCATCAGTGGACACTTAATAAGCAGCAGTTTACTCTAATCTCTCCCCTTGACAGTGGTTATCTAACAGCTGATGGATGTTAAGTGCTGCTCAACTACAACAACTGATAAACCAAACTCTGATGATTATCTAACAACTGCTGAAGACAAACTCTGTTGCTCTATCTACTGCTGTATCCTAAATACTGCTGAAGACTCAAGCACTACCCTCTCAAAGACTGATCACCTTTGAAGAAAGCACTGAAGACTCAACATCTGTGCTAAGGCTACAACAGTGGAACGTGAAGCAGTAGTTTCCTTATGTTTTGTACTTTAGTGATTATCAGATGTTACATAACAGTAGTTTGTATAGAACAGTATTTATAGTTTGTTAGGTCGTTAGATGTCACTATCATGGTGACGTCAGCTGAAGCATATCAGTAGTTTGGTTTTCCTATAAGTATGACAGTACTCTGTACTGTTACACTTGATCGTTTTGAGTGAGTTTTTCTCCTCAATTCATCCTTTCATCTTGTGCAACCAACTCTGGTGTATCAGGCTGAGGGGGAGTTTAGATTGTAAGCCTGCACTGTAATCTTTTGCTTTTATGTAAATCTTTTGACTCAATGAAAAGCAATTGTTTATCAATCTACACTTTCCTTTGTTCGTGTTTACAAAGTTTGCTACTCATTTCCGATGCACTTATTCGTTTTATGCAAACAAACACAATCACAGACAACCTTAGATCCTAACAATTGGTATCAGAGCTTGGACAGTCAAATTCGATCTTACAATCAATTTGACATAACAGTTCAGCTCAAAATTCATTGATACTAAGGTTGGTTGTATTCAGTTGAAAAACAGAGTAACGAGTGAATCATGGTTAAATGTATATTCAAATACTCTGAAAATCAACCAAGATGTCATATGACACACAAATCTCACACAACAAGCGTTATCATGCACATGTCACTCATAGTTTTCAGATCTGTAAAATATCTGATAAATTATGGGATCGTTCGATGCTTTCAAAATTGATGTCAATTGTTGTTTTGATATTTGTGATGTTTTCAATAAACAACTAAAGTATGTACCTCAGTTCAGCAAAACTTGTGTTCATCTAAAACACTAGAATACGGCTGAAAAAGAAAAGAGGGAATAAAGCTTTGGTCAAAATTTCTCATGTGCTCAAAGGCAGGTTGAGTACCTTCAAAAGGACCAAACCAACTTTGTCCAAAACACATTGAGAAAATACGGTGTCAAAACTGTCCTAATCATAGGTAAATGTGAGATCTGAAATAAAACATGATCAAATAATGGTCAGATCTCTCAAAACATTGCTTCAAAATGATTATGGACAAAGTATGTTCAAAATATAATCTCCTAGTGAGTATTTCTGAACATATGAATAAACAGGGTATAAAGGGAAAAGGAAAATGAACAAATCTTAAAGTGTGGCTATCTCAAACTTTTGAAATCAAAAGCAAAAGAGTATAAGCATAAAACACTATTGAGGTTCAAATTAGATCATCAGTGGTCATTATGCAACTGTGTGCATTCATCAATACAGGAATTGTTCTGGTAACAATAGCATCTTCAGTGATGGTGCTTAAAAGGAATTTACAATCAATTGACAAGAAATTGACCCAAACAATGGTCAAAATAACTTGAGAATGATATGATCATGAATTTACTGGAAAATTGTCGGATCCTTTTGATTATTTTCAAAACTTCCTTTAATTTTTGTTAAGGTATTTTTTCTCTGAAATAAAAACCAGATATATTTTATTCTTTTATGAAATATATTTTGTTCTTTTACTCATTTTTAATAGTAAAAGTTCATCTCTGGTCTGGATGTAATTACCTTGTTTTTGTGTGTAATTACTATCCTTAAATCTGGTCAAAAGGAAATGACATACATACCAAGGTCAGGTTGAGCTCAAGTTAGGTTTTCATTGATCATAAACTGATTGTAAATTGACTTAGACTACTGAGATACTCATGCTCTAGTTCAGGTAATTAGACACAAAATGAGCAGCTCATGTAGAAATGTCTTCATCATCTAGGATGCTAAACCATTGTCTAAATAATAGACACTTGGCAAAACCTAGAACAAAAAATTCCTGTAAACAACTGCTGGCAATTTAATCTTGATAATTTACATCTAACATGTATTTTGTTAAGAATAGCATTTCAAATACTCAAACAGATGTTAGATAAGATACTGTGCTTTCACAAAGCAAAATCAAGTTATACATCTGAACAAGCAGATGCTAACATTTTTGTCAAGAGCTGAAACACTGCTGCACTATCAGTTGTTGAGACAAAAATCTTCATTATTCTACCACTGTTGTATCTAAAATGCTGTTGTGCTTTAACATCTGCTCTCTAAAGTCTGTCCACTACTAAAGTGTCAACCTCTGCTCTTCAAAAACACTGATGTTTAAAATCATTGTTTCATCCACTGATACATCCACTGTTTCATTTTATTACCGTTGTAACTACTGATACTTGATCCATCAGTAGTTGTTAAAACAACTGTCTTCCATCATTTACCATCTCATCAGATGTTTGACACGTGGTCAGTTTTTAGCCGTCAGATCATTATAACCGCTCACACACATCAGCATTCACCTTTTTCCTTAATAAAACTCTGCCCTAACACCAAAACAGGGTTTTACTGTCGAATTGAATTCCAAAAGTTCTTTTCTCATAACAGTTTCCCTCTCATAACTCCAAAAATCTTTTTCGATCTTCTTCATCAAAAATGACGAAACCAAAATCGAAAACAAAATCAAAACCATCATCTTCCTCCAAAACAGCAGAAGCCACTCAAATGGCCGCTGAAACACTGGAGATCCGCTACAAAGCTCCACACAATTATGTAGGTATACTCACAAAACCTACCGATAACCACACCTTAGACTCCATCCTTGACATCCTTTCTACATCAAAGTACAAAACTTTGATAACAGCAGACGCTCCTATTTACCTTGACACCCAGAGAGAGTTCTGGAAAAATGCCACCCTTGAAAAACAAGGAGATATCATCGCTGCCATCAACTCCACGATACAGGGTAAGAAGGTAAATATCTCACCAAAATCCATCTCTGAAACCTTTAAACTCGATGATTTAAATGGAAAACCCTCATTTACAAAAGACGAGTTGGTAAAGGATTTCATGAACAGGGACTATGCAGAACAACCAAATAGGGATACCCTACAAAAGGGTTACTTCCCTTCTGCACCCAGATTTTTATTCCACACACTGCTCATGTGTGTATCTAATAAAACAACGTCCTTTAATGAGATACCAACGAAAATCCAATGCCTGGGGTATGCAATTTTAAATGATAAAAACTATAACTACTCCCAGGTAATATTTGATGATTTGGTAAAGAACGTTGATAATAAAGCATTTCTGCTCTTTCCAAGATTTCTAAGCTACTATTTCGAACAAAAATTTGTTGAGAAAGATGTAGAATTGCCCAAACAAGGTGTCTCATTCAAAATAAACTGTTTAACAATAGAAACTTTTTCAAGAATGATAGCACCAATAAAATTAAAAACAAAAGAGGCAGAGCAGATTTTAGAAACTGCCACTGACCCTCAAGAAACCACTGCTGAGCCCACTGCTCCAGGTGATCAGAGTAGCACACACACTGCTCTGAAACCCACACCTGCCACCACCAAAAAGACCAAAAGAAAACCATCCAGAAAACCCACCAAACCCAAAACAAAGGCAACTCTGGAAGATGAGATCCCAGAGCAACTGCCAGTGACAGCACAAAAGTCACCAGAAACCACTGCTGCTACTTCCTCACAGCAGTTGGTAGAAAGATCTCAACCCCAGCCTCAAACTCCTCTTGCATCCTCACAAAAGGATCAAGTTGTAAGCACAGGGACACCACATTATGAAGCTCTGTATCCACTCGGATCCATCTTCCACAGTCCTGATCCCAAGGACATGTCTCTTTCAACACCCATACCCTCACCAATCATATTACCACAATCAATAATACCCCTGTTGCATGCAGTTGATATGGCACAGACACAAACCAGTTCCTCTCTGTCACCTATTACTGAGAGCATACCTCCACAAGTGACTGGGTCTGATGCTCATGCCTCTGCTAACCCAGCAACAGCTGAGGAGGTTACACCCCCTGAGTTACAAGTAACTCTCGGTGGTAGTTCAAGTGGAGCAGCAACTACAACTGATGGATCAACAGATCTTCAGTTGGACAGTTATTACATAACTAAGACTCCCTTGAAGGCAATTTCTTCCATGGCAACATCGGTAACCACCAGTAAGTTATCGTTAGCTGCTGGTAACATCAAAGGTTCATCGGTTGCTGAAGAAAGAAGTCCCCAGTACCAAGAAAAAGGGGCATCAATGGATGACTTTTGGGCTACAGCTCCTAAGTCACACATTGATACAACCACCACTAGTGGGGATTCAAATGATCCTGTTAAATCAGGTGATGATTCAAGATACAACGAATTGACGGCCAGAGTTGAAAATCTAGAATCTTCTATTGCCCAAATAAAAGATATGGTGCAGCAGCTGTTAGAAGCTCAAATAGCCCAATCTTCTGCTCCTCCTGCTCAAGCACCTGCTCCACAAGCATTTGCTGCAAATGAGCTATGGAATATTCTCCAACCATTGCTTGAACATCAGCAACAAATGGCTGCTAAACAGCACGCAAATCAAGTACAAATGCTGACCAACATGGTGGAGTCTCGGTTCAAAGACACTCAAGCAGATATCAAAGCTATAAAGGCTAGCATCCAAAAGACTGCTCAGAGTGAAAAAGCTCCATCTACCATTTTCTTCATGGATACACCCCTGGCAGATAATGCCAAAAAGGGGGAGAAAACCAAGCTGAAAAAGAAAGGTATAGAAGATGGGATATACTTTGAACCAGAAAAACCCAAAACCACAAAAACTTCAACAGCTGATACAACAGTAGTTACAAAAACTGCTGTCAGTAGCCAAACAGTTGCCATCTCATCAACACACACACCTCCAACACACACAACTACTGTCTCAACACACACCACCACAACTACTGCTCCACCACCATCATCATCTGTGTCTATAACACAAAAACGACCAATATCATCATCTACAATCATATCACCACCACTGCCTCCTGCCATAAAGCAGAAGACAGCAGATGTTACAACATCTGTTGTAATGACAACAGTGGTTGAAACACCAGTTGTTTCAACTATTATCAGTCAGTCACAGTCACAAACCACCGATCCACCCAAAACATCATCAGCCTCCCCTCCATTAAAAAGGAGAAGGGTTTTCATTCCTGATGAAGAGTTACCACCACCATCACCACCATCAAATATTATCTCACATCTTCCATCCCCTGCTCAAAAGCAGAAGACATCTGCTGACATATCAGCAGTTGTAATGACAACAGCAGTTGAGACACCAGTTGTTTCAACAGTTGTTAGTCAATCATCCACCACTGCTCTAACCTTTCCTATATCTCAACCTAAGCTCTTTAGCAGAAAAAGAAAGCCAATCACTGCCGATGAAGGGATACATGATCCGAATGCTGAAAAGTATCCACTGGAGCTTGAAGCCATTAAAAATGAAATGAGGCAGTTTTATGCGGAAACAGATCCATCAAAAAGAAAATTCTCCTCACTCATAGGCTATATAGCTTCAGAAGATATAACTGATTATCTCAAGTTAAAGGCTAGGCAAGCTAAAGTTAAAGCTAAGGTTGACAGTGAAAAAGAAAGACTAAGCGAAGTAGGCATTGCTAATAGACTGGAGTTCTACCTTGCAAAGGTTAAGCAGATGGAAGAATTTGCACAAGAACTAGACAAAGAAAAGGCTGATCAAAAGAAGAAATTGAGAGAACAACTTCTAGCCTTCATCATGAAAGAAAAGTTCTATCCTGCTGAAGAATCCCAGTTTAAAGAATGGCCTTTAGTAGCTTTAAAGCATGAGGCTGAAAGGATCCAAAAAATCAAGAATGATCCTTCAAAGAAGAAAAATGCTCCAAACTGGAGTAAATACAAAAAGCTTATTGCTGATTGATGTGTGTAAAATGCAACATATAAAACACATCAATAAAGGCATAAAACTAACCCTTTTTAAGTACTAATGTTGGAAAAAGAGTGTTTTTGTCTTCCTTTTGTATTTTCAGGATGAAATGAGCTCAAAATCACAAAAGAAGCAAAAAGACCACTAATTCTACCATAAATACAAGAAAAGGAACAAAAGTGGACTGCCCGGACCCTCAACGGCACCTCCCAAGGCAAAAAGAAGGAAACAGAGTCTGAACACGCCCCGTGTCCAGCGAACACGGGGGCGTGCCCAGGAAGCAGCAGAAAAGACAAACCAGTAGAAGCTTCCATTGCCCACCACGGGGCCGTGTCCAGCGAACACGGGGGCGTGGTGAAAGTACAGCAGGCGCATTAATTGTAATTCGCAATTACAATTAATGAAGAGAGAGAGTGTCAGGCGGGCACGGGGCCGTGTCCAGCGGACACGGGGCCGTGTCCAGCCTTCTGTTCAGCCTATAAATAGAGGAGCTTGGCTTCATTCTCTCTCATCCCTTGGCACACCACCTCTCTCACACTTCATCCACCACCCACCACCACCATAACACCATCATCCACCACCATCATCCATTGTCCATCGTAGAGTGTGTGAGTCGTCTCGGGATCCAAGATTGATCGTAAGAGTTCTTGACAATCAAGGCCATGTTTGCCTAAGTCTCTTACATCACTTGGTGAAGACAAGTGTTTAGTATAATACTTTTTATTTTTAATCTTTTGCACTTTTTATTTGGTTTTGTATTAATGACTTTAATAACTAGTTACTTATGTTGAAGGTGATCTTTCCTTATCGTTTGTCCGTGGTGTCTTGGCGTTATTTTACTGTCTATATAAAATAAAAGATTTTCACCATTCATATCTCCACGGTCTATATGGAGGTATGTTGGCTACCTGGTCGGGGGTTAAGGGAACGGTTTGGTAAGGGTCTTGCCCTTGTTCAGCGTTTAGAGGTCCTGCTTGGGACCTGGGTCAAATTTAGTAGGATCTCCTTCAATGCCCATAGGTATTGGATGGCGGGGATCCAAACTCTTTGACCCCCTCATAAGTTAACTACTATTAATACTATAACCCGGCTATTTAGGACTGTATCCCTGCTGACTCAGACTACTTAGCCGAGGGTAACGTCGCCGCCAAAAGCGGGGCCTACCATAATTTGCATTAATAACTTAATTCATTATCTTTCAATAATCCGACCCTTTAGGATTGTATCCTTGCTGACTCAAACTACTGGGTTGAGGGTAACGTCGCCTTCAAAAGAGGGGCCTACTACAATAACTAAGATAATCTCTTAAACAAGTGCAAAAGTGCGAAAATAATCAAAGGTTATACTAATACACGTGTCGGAACCAAGTGATTCATCTTGTCTATCTGTTTTTATTTTATTTTTATTTTCAGCATTTTAGTTAGTTTTTATTTTTCTTAGTTTAAAACATTTTTCTAACCTTTTTGATTTGATTAGACGTTGAGGATAAACCGGTATTAAAAGCTCTTGTGTCCTTGGACGACCTCGGTATCTTACCAACACTATACTACGTCCACGATGGGTGCACTTGCCCATATGTGTGCTTAGTGTTAGTAAATATCGTGTTTTATAAATTTAAAACTTGGCTAAAAGTGTAAAAAGGGCTTAAATATATATCTAAAAACATATATACACTAACACGCATCACTGATCTCACTGCTGAATATAAAGGAAAGAAAAAGGAGCTAGTGGATGCTAAGGTGGACACTGCTGAAGCCATAACAAAATGGTCTAGGCAGCAAACAGATGAAGCCTATGAGAGGCTAAAGAAAAAGAAGAAAACTGCTTCAAATGCTTCAAAGAAAAGAGAACAGATGATGAAGCTTGAACAGAAAATTGAAAACCTCAAGACAATGCTAAAATCAGCAGACAATCCTACACTTTGGTCAAAACAAGATGAAGGCAAACAGCTGACTGAAGAAGAGGTCTTAGAAAAGGAAGCTGAGTATCTCAAGGACACCATCTCAAAAATGGGTCTAAATGAAGACAGCTCATCAAAGCTTCAAAACCTTTTTAAGAAGGTACTCAACAAACCTGCATCTCCAAACACTGCAAAAGACAAGACAGAAGTTGAAAGACAAGAGCTTAGTGAACAAGAAACTGCAGATGATATAGCTGCAGCAGACAGAGTCATTGAAGAAGCTTTCAATAGAATGTCTAAAAGTCTGCAGATGTTTTCTAGGCCATCATCCCTCAACTCATCTGATAATAAATCTCTCCCAAGAAACCCATTGGATTCAAAAATACTAAAGTGGAAGTCTGATCAAAAGACCCACGTATTGACTTTGCTCAGATCCAATGGTGAGGTGAAGCATATATCAAGGAAAGAAGCACTAGGCCTTAGTGTTCAAGATTTGCAGGATCTCCTTGAGCTTTCACTGTGCAGGGATGTAGATGACCAGAGTGCCAAAGAATTTGAAGCTGAATTTAAGGAACAAGCTAGGGCACTCTTGATGAGTAATAAAGGTCCTGAATAAGGAATGGTTTTGGCATTATCTGTTCCAGGGGGAGATTGTTGGGATTGAACCCTAACAGAGGAACAGATAATGTAAAGCCAAAACCGGATCCCATCAGTGGACACTTAATAAGCAGCAGTTTACTCTAATCTCTCCCCTTGACAGTGGTTATCTAACAGCTGATGGATGTTAAGTGCTGCTCAATTACAACAACTGATAAACCAAACTCTGATGATTATCTAACAACCGCTGAAGACAAACTCTGTTGTTCTATCTACTGCTGTATCCTAAGTACTGTTGAAGACTCAAGCACTGCCCTCTCAAAGACTGATCACCTTTGAAGAAAGCACTGAAGACTCAACATCTGTGCTAAGGCTACAACAGTGGAACGTGAAGCAGTAGTTTCCTTATGTTTTGTACTTTAGTGATTATCAGATGTTACATAACAGTAGTTTGTATAGAACAGTATTTATAGTTTGTTAGGTCGTTAGATGTCACTATCATGGTGACGTCAGCTGAAGCATATCAGTAGTTTGGTTTTCCTATAAGTATGACAGTACTCTGTACTGTTACACTTGATCGTTTTGAGTGAGTTTTTCTCCTCAATTCATCCTTTCATCTTGTGCAACCAACTCTGGTGTATCAGGCTGAGGGGGAGTTTAGATTGTAAGCCTGCACTGTAATCTTTTGCTTTTATGTAAATCTTTTGACTCAATGAAAAGCAATTGTTTATCAATCTACACTTTCCTTTGTTTGTGTTTACAAAGTTTGCTACTCATTTCCGCTGCACTTATTCGTTTTATGCAAACAAACACAATCACAGACAGCCTTAGATCCTAACATTCCTTGACCATTCCTGCCTTCTCTATTCTTTGGTTTTCGACATTCTCATGCATAATGACCATAGATGCCACAATTGTAGCAGTTAACTTTGGTCATGTCAATCCTCATTCGTGTCTTTGTGTTACCACCAATGAAACTCTTTCCCGATCGCTAGAGGAATTTCTTCGCTCTTCTTACTAGTAACGCCATACTTAATTGCAAATCAAGCTCTTCTAATTAATCTTGATCGACTTGATCAAGATCTTCATCGAGAGTGGTTCAACTAATTTTCCAAGTGAAAAATTCTCGAATGCCGTCATGAATGATGCAAGAAGTGCCATCGTTTCTTCTATAAGCTTAAGACAATGCGAGTCAATTTTAGGAACATTCAAGCTTGGTTCACTTGGCCTAGCACTTGACGATGACGTTCCATGAGATATAGGAGTTCCACCAAAGGTACTTCCACTATTGCTACCAACGACAAAGGCACTATGATTTGCAGGACCTCCTTGAGAAGTTTCTGAAATGAAAGCAACCGCTGAATTACTTCCCTTTTCAATTTGCTTTGCACGGTACAAAGCAGGATCTTGCAACTTCTCGAAATCAGAGTCTTGATCATCTAAGGTCCATGCGTAACCTTTCATCTTCTGGACTGCTTGATCAAGAGTGAGTTCGTCATATTCAGCACTTTCCTTGATTAAGGAAGAAAACATATTCCACTGTTTCGATAAACAATTTAGAAACTTTTCTACCTTTTCGAACTCGGTATACAATCCCGGTTGGCTTCGATCTAACTTACTCAACAAACGGTAAAATCTGTTTGCCTGACCATCCAACGATTCACCTTTCATAGCTTTAGACTACGAATTGAGTCTTCAGTCGATCGAGTCTACTTTTCTTGAATAGCTCATTTCCTTCGTATCTATCGCTTAAAGTGTCAAACGATTCCTTTGACGAGTTTCTGTTACCGAAAGTGAGTAATATAGATTATGGTAACGACATCGTAATCAAGGACATTGCTTTTTCTTTGCATTCGTAATACTTTCTTTCATCATCGGTTAAAGCGAGATAACCGGTGATTGTCAAATTACGAGCAGGTTCTCCGCCAAGACCTGACGTCACACATAACGACATCCTTACATCTTTCGCTTTGATGTATATTTCAAACCGTATCTTCCATTTAGGATAATCTAACTCGTTCAACAACATGGGAGGTTTATCACTGCTTCCGACTTCGTTGTTGTGTCGAATACTTTGAATAACGGTGTTCAAATTGTTTTCCATCTTCACTGTGTCTTTGTTTCGCAAACTGTAAAAACTTACTGATGAAATCTCAACAAATTCACCAAATACGGACCAAGATCACAAGTACTGACAACAAATCAACTAATACGGACCAATATTGATTTGTTAAGTGCTGACAACACTTGAATAAATGAAGACAAGCTCAGAAACCCTAAAATTTTAAGTGCGGACTATCAAAAGATTTGTAAGTGCGGACAATGATAAGGTGCAAGTGCAGATGGATTTTATGTGCACGGACTAGAATAGGTCATTTAAGTGCGGACATAAGAGAAGAATAAGTGCGGACAACTTGTTCTAATGTAAGTGCGGACAATGTTTGTTGATTTAAGTGCGGACTAAAGATAAAAAAATCACAAGTGCGGACAAGAGTATCAACACATAAGTGCGCATAGACAAAACTTCTCTTACAAATGCGGTCAAAAGGTTTGATTGAGTATGTGCGGACAAAGTGAATATTATCACAAGTGCAGACTATGTGAATGAGCTAAGTGCGGACTAGTTTAAAACCCAATAAGTGCGGATCAACTTAATCATGTCCGGACAAACTCTCAATGAACTCTAAATACGGACTGAATAGGTAAATGCGGACAATCTGAAACAAGTATTATATGCGGACAAAGGTTCTTAAACAACTCTAAGTGCTGACTGAAAAAGTAAGTTCAGACTAGAAGAATTCAAGAACTGAATCACAAATTCTGACAAGCAATGACCATCTAAGTTCGGACATAATCAACAAGCATTGAAAGATATATTCTTACTTCTAAATACGGACAATCTAATGAAGTTCTAAGTGCAAACAACTACTTGATTTAAATGCGGACCAACAAAAACCATCTTATAAGTTCGGACAATGAGGGAAACTAAGTGTTGACATCTCTTAAATACGGACAGAAGAATAAATTCTGATGAACTTTTGATAAGTACGAACAAGATATGAAACAACGACTAAGTGCGAATTGTATTTTTTAAATGCGGACAAGTTGTTTAAACTACAAGTGCGGACAATTAGCTCACAAATGCGGACAAGAACTTATGATCTCACAAGTGCGCACAAAAAACCATAAGTGCGGACAATGAAAACCAAAAGTACTGACAAGCTCTCAGAATTTATTTCCCAAGTGTGACTACACACTAGGTTATCAATAAGTTCAGAGGAACAAATACGGACGACAACAATCCCAAAATAGATCTGAAAGCAAATGATTGCTTGCCTCAACAATCTTCTTTAAGAGCCCAGAGAATTTGAAGAAAACTTTTAGATCTGACACAATCTGAGCAAAATCTCAACTATCAAATCAAGCATAAACACTCACAAACAAAACCTAATCATCATCCATCATGAAAAATCAAGAAAAAGTGAAGAATCCATGAAATTCATGAGAAAAGTACGAGGAAACCCTAGAAAAGTGAAAACCCAGTAGAATGAACAAAACCGAACAAAAAATCTAATCTCCAACACGAAGTCTACAGCGGTAAGAGCACTCTCTATACAGAGCCTGCTCTAATACCACTTGTAAGGTCGTCTTCCTTCAATGAACACATGAAACTGGACCGATCGAACACACACGCGATGTGCGGAAACCACCACGTGTCCCATACCACAACATAGAGCTCGTACAGAAGGTGTAGAAGATGAGAGAACAGTGAATACACTGAGTATTCACAATCAACAATCACATACAGTGATGAACAACCAAAGTTAGGGTTTGTTTCTCTCTCTAGAATTCAATCTTGCACAAGAAGTTTTCTCTAAAAAGCCCTTACAAATCAACTAATACGGACCAATATTGATTTGTTAAGTGCTGACAACACTTGAATAAATGAAGACAAGCTCAGAAACCCTAAAATTTTAAGTGCGGACTATCAAAAGATTTGTAAGTGCGGACAATGATAAGGTGCAAGTGCAGATGGATTTTATGTGCACGGACTAGAATAGGTCATTTAAGTGCGGACATAAGAGAAGAATAAGTGCGGACAACTTGTTCTAATGTAAGTGCGGACAATGTTTGTTGATTTAAGTGCGGACTAAAGATAAAAAAATCACAAGTGCGGACAAGAGTATCAACACATAAGTGCGCATAGACAAAACTTCTCTTACAAATGCGGTCAAAAGGTTTGATTGAGTATGTGCGGACAAAGTGAATATTATCACAAGTGCAGACTATGTGAATGAGCTAAGTGCGGACTAGTTTAAAACCCAATAAGTGCGGATCAACTTAATCATGTCCGGACAAACTCTCAATGAACTCTAAATACGGACTGAATAGGTAAATGCGGACAATCTGAAACAAGTATTATATGCGGACAAAGGTTCTTAAACAACTCTAAGTGCTGACTGAAAAAGTAAGTTCAGACTAGAAGAATTCAAGAACTGAATCACAAATTCTGACAAGCAATGACCATCTAAGTTCGGACATAATCAACAAGCATTGAAAGATATATTCTTACTTCTAAATACGGACAATCTAATGAAGTTCTAAGTGCAAACAACTACTTGATTTAAATGCGGACCAACAAAAACCATCTTATAAGTTCGGACAATGAGGGAAACTAAGTGTTGACATCTCTTAAATACGGACAGAAGAATAAATTCTGATGAACTTTTGATAAGTACGAACAAGATATGAAAGAACGACTAAGTGCGAATTGTATTTTTTAAATGCGGACAAGTTGTTTAAACTACAAGTGCGGACAATTAGCTCACAAATGCGGACAAGAACTTATGATCTCACAAGTGCGCACAAAAAACCTTAAGTGCGGACAATGAAAACCAAAAGTACTGACAAGCTCTCAGAATTTATTTCCCAAGTGTGACTACACACTAGGTTATCAATAAGTTCAGAGGAACAAATACGGACGACAACAATCCCAAAATAGATCTGAAAGCAAATGATTGCTTGCCTCAACAATCTTCTTTAAGAGCCCAGAGAATTTGAAGAAAACTTTTAGATCTGACACAATCTGAGCAAAATCTCAACTATCAAATCAAGCATAAACACTCACAAACAAAACCTAATCATCATCCATCATGAAAAATCAAGAAAAAGTAAAGAATCCATGAAATTCATGAGAAAAGTACGAGGAAACCCTAGAAAAGTGAAAACCCAGTAGAATGAACAAAACCGAACAAAAAATCTAATCTCCAACACGAAGTCTACAGCGGTAAGAGCACTCTCTATACAGAGCCTGCTCTAATACCACTTGTAAGGTCGTCTTCCTTCAATGAACACACGAAACTGGACCGATCGAACACACACGCGATGTGCGGAAACCACCACGTGTCCCATACCGCAACATAGAGCTCGTACAGAAGGTGTAGAAGATGAGAGAACAATGAATACACTGAGTATTCACAATCAACAATCACATACAGTGATGAACACCCAAAGTTAGGGTTTGTTTCTCTCTCTAGAATTCAATCTTGCACAAGAAGTTTTCTCTAAAAAGCCCTTTTACATTCATTCATTCACTAAGAAAATATGTACATACAAGTTCGGAAACCTTAGCCCTTACAAATGAAACCCTAGTCCGTATTTACACTAAGTACGGACAAAACACTACAAATTTATAAGTACTGCCAAGCTTCTAGATAAATTCGGACACTTAGGCATGAACTTATAAGTTCTGACAAGTCCGAATACTAAATTCGAACAAGCTTGTGAACTTATAAGTTCTTACAACCCAAGAATAACAAATTCGGACATGTAGGCAAGAACTTATAAGTTCTGACAATTCAAAAAACAACAAATTCGGACAATAGGTAAGTCATACATGTCCGACTTTGTGATCATACTTTCAACTATTTGCAAGTTCAGTCCTTGAAGGTTTATACTTCAGCAGCATCCATCATTTATCAAACTTAGGTGCACTTACAGGCTTAGGAGGATCGGTTGTGGCGTGATACCATATACTATTAGCATAGATATAATATTCTATTTCTATAGACAATTACAAGAATTATATCAGAATACAAATTCCTAATTTATATTAGACCTATTATAGTGAGCGCTAATTTTCTTATAATTCCCGTTTAACGTATACCGACCACACCTCGTCAGGAAAAACTAGCAAAAATATGAAATTTTGTCGAGGCCATTGCCAGCTATATGTCGTTGAAAATGGCATTCTTCGCTGACGATAAAATGGCGTTGGGAAAGCCCCGTCGTATCAAAAGACAATTCTTGTATTGTGTGTTGGGCTTCACCAACTTCTTCATAAGTTAAAGACAAGGTAAGTGATTCTGGTGATAACTTTTAAGTTAAAGTGAAAAGTTAATTATCAGTGAAATCATTTGGATACGAAAATGGCTTCACCCGATCCATTATTGTTCATGGGTTGCATCTGTGCATGCTTCCTTTTTTTTGTGTTGTAGTTCAAGTATCGCACATTTTAAATATATATCTTATTTTAATACATCTTTTTTTGGTCTAACTTTGACACTCTCTAATCTTGCACCTATATTCATCATCGGACTTAAATCTTCAACAACATAGGAAGGAACATCTTATCAACACACCTAGATATGATAATGTTACAAGCCTTTTGGTATCTTAATACATAGATAGTTGGAACTTTGGCCTAATATAGTCAATTTGTAATGGTCGTTGTGTAAAATTTAACTACTAGGATGTGAAATACTATAAGGGCCATAGAAGCAAATTAAACTACAAAGAGTAAAAGGTAGGAGTTAGGTGTCTCATAACAGCATTCACAGTAACATCTTTATATTTATATCAGTGTGTTAACTTATATTGTATAGAGAGAAAATATTTACTATTAATCAGTAAATTTTGTTGAGCACTGTTTACCTTCTATAATTTTTTTAAAGTGGTTGTAAGTGGAGAAGAAAGAAAAGTTAATGATAAAAAAAAGATATTATCTAATTGAAAAGCACAGAAAAAAAAGATAATAATTTTTAAAGTAATTATAAAGATAAAGATGAAAATTCTCTGAATGTTGCAGAAAATACCGTAGAAAAGATCATTTCCATAAACTTGTAAATAGTAAATGATTAATGTAATTTACTAATAAAAGAATGTATTCTATATTTTAAAGGCTCTAATTATTTGCACACCTTGTTTGCCTATCTGCACACTTAGGGTTTACCTACGCTGCGTATAGGTCTATACGCAACGTATAGGGTTAACCCTATACGCTGCGTATAGACCTATACTCAGCGTATAGAAACCATGGATTTCAGAGCCTTATCAGCAATCATTGCACAGAAAACAAGGGTTTATATACGCTGAGTAGTGACCTATACGCAGCGTATATAAAGCTCAATTTTTGTATTTTTTATGTATTCCTTTGTTTATTTATAAAAAAAAGAAAATTATTTATAAAAAAAACATTATTATTGGTAAATAATACAAATATAAATTATAAAAATTAAAAATAATACAACTATTATGAATTAAAAAATTAAAAAAGAAAATTATTTATAAAAAACAATATTATTGGTAAATAATACAAATATAAATTATAAAAATTAAAAAAATACAACTACTATTAATTATAAAAATTAAAAAAGAAAATTATTTATAAAAAACAATATTATTGGTAAATAATACAAATATAAATTATAAAAATTAAAAATAATACAACTATTATGAATTATAAAAATTAAAAAAGAAAATTATTTATAAAAAAACAATATTATTGGTAAATAATACAAATATATTATACGATACGATGCAACATGATACGCTACTACAGTATACGATACGATGCAACACGATACGCTACTATACGATACGATATAACACCCGTATAGGTGTATATATGTCCCGTATAGGCCTATAGGTGTGGTTGAGGTCCCGTGTAGGCCTATAGGCATATACATCACCTATACGAGACTTATACTATACATTATACGATACGATGCAACACGATACGCTACTATACGATACAATACGATATGATATAACACCCGTATAGGTCTATAGGTGTATATATGTCCCGTATAGGCCTATAGGTGTGGTTTAGGTCCTGTCTAGGCCTATAGGCGTATACAAGACCTACATGGAACCTATACAAGACCTACATGGAACCTATACGCTACTACACTATACAATACGATGCAACACGATACGCTACTATATGATACGATATAACACCCGTATAGGTCTATTGGTGTATATATGTCCCGTATAGGCCTATAGGTGTGGTTTAGGTCCCGTGTAGGCCTATAGGCATATACAAGACCTACATGGAACCTATACGGGACTTATACTATACACTATACGATACGATGCAACACGATACGCTACTATACGATGCGATATAACACTCGTATAGGTCTATAGGTGTATATATGTCCCGTATAGGCCTATAGGTGTGGTTTAGGTCCCGTGTAGGCGTATAGGCATATACAAGACCTACATGGAACCTATACGAGACTTATACTATACACTATACGATACGATACGATAATATACACTATACGATACGATACGATACGATACAATACGATACGACACTATAGTATAGGTCACGTATAGGTCTATAGGCAGATACAAGACATATATATGAGACTTATACGAGGTTTATACGAGACTTATACTATACGATACGATACTTAAAAATGTTTTCTTAAATTCACCCTTTATATACGCTGCGTATAGGCCTATACGCAGCGTATATAAAGGGTCAAAAAGTATATTTTTACCACCAATTTGTAGTTAAAAATAAAAATTACCCTTTATATACGTTGCGTATAGACCTATACGCAGCGTATATAAAGTGTCAAAAAGACAATTTTACCCTTGCATATGGCTGCGTATAGCCCCAAATGCAGGGGTAAAATGGTCTTTCCCACTATACGCTGCGTATAGACCCATACGCAGCGTATATAAAGGGTCAAAAGACATTTTTACCCTTGCATTTGGCTTCGTATAGCCCCAAATGAAGGGCTAAATGGTCTTTTTGACCCTTTATATACGCTGCGTATAGACCTATACGCAGCGTATATGAAGGTTTTTTTTTATAAAGGTTATATCGAATCGTATAGGTGTAGTATAGGTCACGAATCGGCCTCGTATAAGCCTATAAGTGTGATATCGTATCGTATAGCGTAGTATATGTCACGTATTGGCCTTGTATAAGCCTATAAGTGTGATATCGTATCGTATAGCGTAGTATATGTCCCGTATAGGCCTATAGGCATATACATCACCTATACGAGACTTATACTATACACTATACGATACGATGCAACACGATGCGCTACTATACGATACGATATAACACCCGTATAGGTCTATAGGTGTATATATGTCCCGTATAGGCCTATAAGTGTGGCTTAGGTCCCGTGTAGGCCTATAGGCGTATACAAGACCTACATGGAACCTATACGAGACTTATACTATACACTATACGATACGATATAACATCCATATAGGTCCCGTATAGACCTATAGGTGTGGTTTAGGTCTTGTATAGGCCTATACGGGACCTATACGGGACTTAAACCACACCTATAGGCCTATACGGGGCCTAAACCACACCTATAGGCCTATACGGGATCTAAACCACACCTATAGGCCTATACGGGACATATACTACGTTATACGATACGATATCACACTTATAGGCTTATACGAGGTCAATACGTGACCTATACTACACCTATACGATACGATATCACACTTATAGGCTCATACGAGGTCAATACGAGACCTATACCACACCTATACTATACGATACGATATCACACTTATAGGCTTATACGAGGTCAATACGTGACCTATACTACACCTATACGATACGATATCACACTTATAGGCTTATACGAGGTCAATACGAGACCTAAACCACACCTATACGATACGATATCACACTAATAGGCTTATACGAGGTCAATACGGGACCTAAACCACGCCTATTGGCCTATACGGGTGTTATATCGTATAGTGTATAGTGTAAGTCTCGTATAGGTTCTCTGTAGGTCTTGTAATTCATAATATTTGTATTAGTTTTTATTTTTATAATTCATAATATTTGATGTGTGTAAAATGCAACATATAAAACACATCATTTAAGGCATAAAACTAACCCTTTTTAAGTACTAATGTTGGAAAAAGAGTGTTTTTGTCTTCCTTTTGTATTTTCAGGATGAAATGAGCTCAAAATCACAAAAGAAGCAAAAAGACCACTAATTCTACCATAAATACAAGAAAAGGAACAAAAGTGAACTGCCCGGACCCTCAACGGCACCTCCCAAGACAAAGAGAAGAGAACAGAGCCTGAACACGCCCCGTGTCCAGTGAACACGGGGGCGTGCCCAGGAAGCAGCAGAAAAGACAAACCAGTAGAAGCTTCCATTGCTCACCACGGGGCCGTGCCCAGCGGACACGGGGGCGTGTTGAAAGTACAGCAGGCGCATTAATTGTAATTCGCAATTACAATTAATGAAGAGAGAGAATGTCAGACGGGCACGGGGCCGTGTTCAGCGAACACGGGGCCGTGTCCAGCGTTCTGTTCAGCCTATAAATAGAGGAGCTTGGCTTCATTCTCTCTCATCCCTTGGCACACCACCTCTCTCACACTTCATCCACCACCCACCACCACCATAACACCATCATCCACCACCATCATCCATTGTCCATCATAGAGTGTGTGAGTCGTCTCGGGATCCAAGATTGATCGTAAGAGTTCTTGACAATCAAGGCCATGTTTGCCTAAGTCTCTTACATCACTTGGTGAAGACAAGTGTTTAGTATAATACTTTTTATTTTTAATCTTTTGCACTTTTTATTTGGTTTTGTATTAATGACTTTAATAACTAGTTACTTATGTTGAAGGTGATCTTTCCTTATCGTTTGTCCGTGGTGTCTTGGCATTATTTTACTGTCTATATAAAATAAAAGATTTTCACCATTCATATCTCCACGGTCTATATGGAGGTATGTTGGCTACCTGGTCGGGGGTTAAGGGAACGGTTTGGTAAAGGTCTTGCCCTTGTTCAGCGTTTAGAGGTCCTGCTTGGGACCTGGGTCAAATTTAGTAGGATCTCCTTCAATGCCCATAGGTATTGGATGGCGGGGATCCAAACTCTTTGACCCCCTCATAAGCTAACTACTATTAATACTATAACCCGGCTATTTAGGACTGTATCCCTGCTGACTCAGACTACTTAGCCGAGGGTAACGTCACCGCCAAAAGCGGGGCCTACCATAATTTGCATTAATAACTTAATTCATTATCTTTCAATAATCCGACCCTTTAGGATTGTATCCTTGCTGACTCAAACTACTGGGTTGAGGGTAACGTTGCCTTCAAAAGAGGGGCCTACTACAATAACTAAGATAATCTCTTAAACAAGTGCAAAAGTGCGAAAATAATCAAAGGTTATACTAATACACGTGTCGGATCCAAGTGATTCATCTTGTCTATCTGTTTTTATTTTATTTTCTTTTTCAGCATTTAGTTAGTTTTTATTTTTCTTAGTTTAAAACATTTTTCTAACTTTTTGATTTGATTAGACGTTGAGGATAAACCGGTATTAAAAGCTCTTGTGTCCTTGGACGACCTCGGTATCTTACCAACACTATACTACGTCCACGATGGGTGCACTTGCCCATATGTGTGTTTAGTGTTAGTAAATATCGTGTTTTATAAATTTAAAACTTGGCTAAAAGTGTAAAAAGGGCTTAAATATATATCTAAAAATATAACACACTTCACGCACATCAAGTTTTTGGCGCCGCTGCCGGGGACACAAGGATTTTAAGAAAGTTAGGAATCAACGGCCTAATCATCTTTTTATTTTTCTTTAATTTTTTAGGATTTTTTTTAGATTTTTCAGCTTCTGCAGAGCTCAGCACGGGGCCGTGCCTGGTCGGACACGGGCCGTGCTCAGCAACGTCACTGGCAGTTTTTGTTTTTCAAGTTAACAGGAGGCTGACCACGGGGCCGTGTCGGTGCAACACGGGGTCGTGTCCAACTTCCAGTAACTGGGATCTGAAAAACAACCACTGTATCTCCGACCACGGGGCCGTGTTCGCTCGACACGGGGCCGTGGTGAACCTTCTGACCAACATTCTTTTCTGTTTTTATTGCAGGACTTGGAACCCGACGCCAACCTCGCGTAGTGTATGAGCTCCAGTTCCAATAAAGACATAAAGGAACCATTAGAAGAACCCGAACGCTTTCTCAGAAAAAGGTTAAAAGCCAAAAACCAAGAGAAAGTTTCGGGTGACCCAACCCCAATGGCGGACCAACGTACCCTCATGGATTACTTACGGCCCACCGTAGGTAATCTCGGCGCCGCTATCAATGCCCCGAATGTCGAAGCCAATAACTTCGAACTTCGACCGCACTTGATACAAATGCTCCAAAACTCCGCAACCTTTCACGGGCTCGCGGACGAGGATCCCCATCTACATATAACTAATTTCTTAGAAATATGTGATACATTTCGGATCAATGGAGCATCAAACGACGCCATCCGCCTTCGTATGTTTCCATTCTCACTAAAAGACCGAGCGAAAGCTTGGCTCAACACCCTCCCAGCTGGATCGGTAAACACCTGGGATGAACTAGCCCAAAAATTTCTATATAAGTATTTCCCTCCTTCTAAAACTGCTAAATTAATGGCTGAAATTAACACATACTCACAAGAGGACGGGGAATCCTTATATGAAACTTGGGAAAGGTTCAAGGAGCTATTACGCAAGTGTCCCCATCACGGCCTCGCAATATGGCAACAAGTATCCACTTTCTACAATGGGTTGTTGCCACATACTAGGCAGACACTTGATTCTAGCTCCGGGGGACTTTTAGGTAATCGACGCCCACACGAAATATATAATCAAATTGAGGAAATTGCTCAAACCAATTTTCAATGGCACACTCCCCGGGGAAATAAAACTATCGCCCCGGGCGCCCATAAGGTGGACGAAAGCACCTCTCTACAAGCCCAAATCGAGGCCCTTTCTTCAAAAATAAAAAAACTAGAAATGACAAAAACAGTCTCGGTTATGGCTTGTGAGGGGTGTGGTGGGTCACATGAAAATTGGAGTTGCATGAAAGAAACGGACGATCAACAAGAAATGGTAAACTACATTGACAATAGACCTAGGCCGTCGGGTCCTCCAACGGGGACCTTCAACCAAGGATGGCGAAACCACCCAAACCTTGGTTGGAGGGAGCCCGGCAATAGTAGTAACCAACAACCACAACGAACAAACTTTCAGCAATCAAGAAATGAGTCACAAAATTTCACTCAACAACAAAGTGGAAGAGAAAGGCTCGAAGATACTATATCTCGCCTCGTCTCTGACACTGACAAGAAAAATTCGGAAAGATTCCTACAATTAGAATCTAACTTTAGGAATCAACAGGCTAGCATTCAAAACATAGAAAAACAAATAAATCAACTAGCTCAAAATTTTTCCGAAAGACCACAAGGCGCATTACCCAGCAATACCGAAACCAACCCGAAGGCGCAAGTTCACCTCATCACGCTACGAAACCGGACCGTAGGGCCTGCAGAAGTACCTCCAACCGCGGAAGAATCAACACCAACAAATCTGCAAGAGAAGGACCCTCCCCCATCAACAGAGCCTACCAAGGCTCCTCGGGTTCCGTACCCCGGTAGGTTAATTCGTCAGAAAACCAACGAGCAATTCGCAAAATTCGAAAGTTTGCTAAAACAATTGCATGTCAATATTCCTTTTATCGAAGTCCTAACACAAATGCCCAAATACTCTAGATTTATGAGGGACTTCCTTACACATAAAAAGAAAATTGAAAATTTGCAATTAGTTAATTTAGGCGAAGAATGCTCTGCCCTCGTACTCAATAAACTACCCCAAAAAAAGATCGATCCCGGAAGTTTCACGATTCCGTGCTCAATAGGGGAATCTCCCGTTCGCAATGCCTTAGCCGACCTAGGAGCTAGCATTAATCTCATGCCCTCTTCAATGTTCAAAAGGCTTGGCTTGGGAACCACAAGCCCCACAAAAATAAGCATACAACTCGCGGATCGATCGGTCAAGTTCCCGCAAGGTGTCATCGAAAATGTCTTGGTAAGGGTAAGCAGATTCGTTTATCCTGTTGACTTTGTCATACTCGACATAGAGGAAGACACCGAGGTCCCTCTTATTCTAGGGAGACCTTTCCTTGCCACCGCACAAGCAGTAGTGGACATGAATGACGGGACACTAACTTTGAGATATGGGGACGATGAGGTAAAATTCGGAGTTGGGAAAAGAATAGAGGATGACGACCCGATCCACTACATGAAGGTTATCGACTCAAGCTTGGATGCCGCTCTCCGACGGTGTAACTTGGGAGGCAAGGCACCCCAATCAAATGACGTGTGACCGGGAATTGGGTCTAGCCAAGGACCCTTATAAACGTGGCGCACCACGGAGGCATTCCGCGGACCTATCCTTAGTTTAGTTTAATCTTTTAGTTTTTGCAGAATAAATCACACTCATGGTGGTAATGGATGAAAAAGGGAACGAGAAAAAAATGGAACTATGCAGAAGAACAGAACAAACCGACAAAAATCTCCATAACAGAAGGCTCCACACGGGCCGTGCCCAACCAACACGGCCCCGTGCTGAGCCCCCTGCAGGAAATCACCCAGTTCAGGTAACTGGACACGGGCCGTGTTCAGCGAACACGCCCCCGTGTCCAGGCTTCTGTTTCAATTCTATAATTTTTGTTACTGGCACTTGACCACGGGGCCGTGCCCGGTCAACACGGGGCCGTGTCCAGAGTGCCAGTAACACAAATCTTTGTTTTTAAACACGATTTTACATATTCAAATCAACCAAAAACTTTATTTTTGGACACATTGAGGACAATGTGTAATTTAAGTGTGGGGGGGATGCTAAAACCTTGGAATTTTGCAAAATCCTAAAACAAGCCTTACACAAAACTCTATTGGAACCGCTAAACACCCCAAATTTTTTCAAAAACTTTTTCATTTTTTTATTTACTTGTCTTAGTTTAAGTTGGGAATAACAAGTTATAAAAGTGTTATATTTTTACAAACTTACAACCGATAGCGTCGTGATAAAAAGAACTAACATAAGAAAATTATGAAACGGTATAACAAGTCTAGCTAAAATTCGATTATATATGCTTGGTCACATTAAAAACCCATTCCCACAAAAAAGTGAGTTTTGAGCCTTTATTGAGCATAAAAATACACATACTTAGATTAAATGCTCATTTTTCGTTTCTTGTGTGAATAGCCGCTCGGTCTTTACAAATCTAGAACTTGCCACGACGATACATTCCCGGTCCTTACCAACTTAAACCCAAGTAAGTAAATGATGGAGGCATTAGGACTAACTATTTTTCTTTCAAAACCATTATTTTTTATTTTTTTTACCTACCCAAAACCCCCCTAGAAAACCCCTTTGAGCCTAAACCTTTCATTTCATTACCCCCAAAACAATTTTCTACCCACCAAAAACCTTTTTCATTTTTTTCACCTTTATTTTAGTGACAAACTCGGTTTTTCATAAACATACCTTTACGTGACAAAAAAAAAATATATATATATATATATATATGAAGTCAAAAACAAACATAAGCTACAAAAAGCTTGTTTGGAGAAATACTTCAAAAATAAATGTCACCAAAAAAATAAGGTATTTCACGAAAAACCGACACTTGTTACAATTTTCGCCCTTTTTACTAACCACTAACCAACCACCCACCTTTAAACCCAAGCCTTCACCCCAAAAGACCTCTTGATATTTACAAAGGTAAAAAGTTAAAAAGGAGAAGGATTGATCACTTGGCAAGCATATGGAAAATGTAAATCCGTGCCGCTCTCGAGCGATTCACTTAAATATACACCTTCGGCCGAGTGATTGAGTGATCTCCCGTGAGGTATGTGAACTTGTATATAAATGGAATTTTAATAAGGCATGCTATGCCAAATTAAGTAGTTTATCTTATGAAAAGTTCAAAATAAACCATGACGAATAAGATTGTAAATAAGGTAAAAATAGAACCTATACAAACCTTGGATTCCCGACACTCTAGGACAAGTTAAAAAACTTCTCTTCTACCTATTCCATTTGGGAGTGTAAGCCACATTAAAAGAGTTTTGCTTGAGGACAAGCAAAAGTTCAAGTGTGGGGGTATTTGATGTGTGTAAAATGCAACATATAAAACACATCATTTAAGGCATAAAACTAACCCTTTTTAAGTACTAATGTTGGAAAAAGAGTGTTTTTGTCTTCCTTTTGTATTTTCAGGATGAAATGAGCTCAAAATCACAAAAGAAGCAAAAAGACCACTAATTCTACCATAAATACAAGAAAAGGAACAAAAGTGAACTGCCCGGACCCTCAACGGCACCTCCCAAGACAAAGAGAAGAGAACAGAGCCTGAACACGCCCCGTGTCCAGTGAACACGGGGGCGTGCCCAGGAAGCAGCAGAAAAGACAAACCAGTAGAAGCTTCCATTGCTCACCACGGGGCCGTGCCCAGCGGACACGGGGGCGTGTTGAAAGTACAGCAGGCGCATTAATTGTAATTCGCAATTACAATTAATGAAGAGAGAGAATGTCAGACGGGCACGGGGCCGTGTTCAGCGAACACGGGGCCGTGTCCAGCGTTCTGTTCAGCCTATAAATAGAGGAGCTTGGCTTCATTCTCTCTCATCCCTTGGCACACCACCTCTCTCACACTTCATCCACCACCCACCACCACCATAACACCATCATCCACCACCATCATCCATTGTCCATCATAGAGTGTGTGAGTCGTCTCGGGATCCAAGATTGATCGTAAGAGTTCTTGACAATCAAGGCCATGTTTGCCTAAGTCTCTTACATCACTTGGTGAAGACAAGTGTTTAGTATAATACTTTTTATTTTTAATCTTTTGCACTTTTTATTTGGTTTTGTATTAATGACTTTAATAACTAGTTACTTATGTTGAAGGTGATCTTTCCTTATCGTTTGTCCGTGGTGTCTTGGCATTATTTTACTGTCTATATAAAATAAAAGATTTTCACCATTCATATCTCCACGGTCTATATGGAGGTATGTTGGCTACCTGGTCGGGGGTTAAGGGAACGGTTTGGTAAAGGTCTTGCCCTTGTTCAGCGTTTAGAGGTCCTGCTTGGGACCTGGGTCAAATTTAGTAGGATCTCCTTCAATGCCCATAGGTATTGGATGGCGGGGATCCAAACTCTTTGACCCCCTCATAAGCTAACTACTATTAATACTATAACCCGGCTATTTAGGACTGTATCCCTGCTGACTCAGACTACTTAGCCGAGGGTAACGTCACCGCCAAAAGCGGGGCCTACCATAATTTGCATTAATAACTTAATTCATTATCTTTCAATAATCCGACCCTTTAGGATTGTATCCTTGCTGACTCAAACTACTGGGTTGAGGGTAACGTCGCCTTCAAAAGAGGGGCCTACTACAATAACTAAGATAATCTCTTAAACAAGTGCAAAAGTGCGAAAATAATCAAAGGTTATACTAATACACGTGTCGGATCCAAGTGATTCATCTTGTCTATCTGTTTTTATTTTATTTTCTTTTTCAGCATTTAGTTAGTTTTTATTTTTCTTAGTTTAAAACATTTTTCTAACTTTTTGATTTGATTAGACGTTGAGGATAAACCGGTATTAAAAGCTCTTGTGTCCTTGGACGACCTCGGTATCTTACCAACACTATACTACGTCCACGATGGGTGCACTTGCCCATATGTGTGTTTAGTGTTAGTAAATATCGTGTTTTATAAATTTAAAACTTGGCTAAAAGTGTAAAAAGGGCTTAAATATATATCTAAAAATATAACACACTTCACGCACATCAATATTTGTATTATTTTTAATTTTTATAATTCATAATATTTGTATTATTTTTAATTTTTATAATTCATAATATTTGTATTATTTTTAATATTTATAATTTATATTTGTATTACCATTAATATTGTTTTTTTATAAATAATTTTCTTTTTTTTATAAATAAACAAAGAAATACACAAAAAAATACAAAAATGGAGCTTTATATACGCTGCGTATAGATCGCTACGCAGCGTATGAGACAAAAATGACACAGCTACCCTTGTATTTGGCTTCGTATAGCCTCAATACAAAGGTATAAAGGACATTTTCAGACCTTTATATACGCTGCGTATAGGTCTCTATACAGCGTATATAAACCTTGTGAAAAACTAATGCTTCAAACTTACCAAAATGACCCCAAATTTTCAGATGGTTTATATACGCTGCTTAGAGACCTATACGCAACGTATATAAATCTTGTTTTCTGTGCAATGATTGGTTATTAGGCACTGAGATCCATGGTTTATATACGCAGCGTATAGGTCAATACGCAGCGTATATAAACCCTAGTTTTGCTAGGGTTTGGTGTGCCACACACCCATTTTGAATAGGGTAGCACGTGGATGAGTTCACATGTTTTAATATAAAATGTATACACTTGTAATCATTTTCGTTTCTCTTACCAATATTTTAGCAAATAATTCATTCTGAAGAACAATTTAAATTTCTACAACTAGAATGTATCTCTTGCTTCTTATCTATCAAATAACTAGCATCAATATAACATTCTCTGTCAGTTGTCACAATGGGAAAGAAACCCTTGAGCCACCTTTCAAGCCTCCAGATATCATCATGGATTTCAGACATGTTACTTGTGCTGCTCTTAATGATGAAGCAGGTGACATCACAGCCAGGTGATAGGAGTAACAGTCTGCTTAGAAAGTATTGTAGATCATACAAAGCAATGAATGGGGAGTTTTACATAAAAAACCTCAATACCGCCTTTTCGAGCCTCCGACTACAACTATCAGATCCACAGGTATACTATGCCTTTGCACAGGCTATGGATAATGATGAATATGTATACAGCTTCGCTTTGTGTAGGGAGTATCTCTCCACCTCGCAGTGTTTGGCTTGTTTTGATTCTGCGGTTAATGAGACAAAAGCGTGTGGCAGTGGTGATGGTGGTAACGTTGTTTATGATGATTGCAGCATCAGGTTAGTACAAAACTTGCAATTTCAATTTACTAATTATACACTTACAGGACAAATGAAAATCAGATCAATTGGAGGTTGAATGGTTGATCTACATGGAAGTATTAAGGTTAAGATTAAATTTTTTGATTATGTACAAACTTAAATATAGCATAAATAAAATCAAAATGAATAAGTTGTTTGTGACTAGTAATAGTATATAATAAATATTAGAGATTCAATTCAAACTCAAGATTAATTAACAACCACTTAAGTGCGCTCCAGGGGCGGATATATATAGAACCAAGGGGTAGCCTCCGCTACCGCTTGGTCGGAAAATTTTTGACGTTTTTAGTGTAAATTTTGGAAAAATTTGACGTTTTTTCGATTTCGTTACCGCCTATTTATAAAACGTTCCCGCTTGGTCGGAATCCTAGATCCGCCACTGGTGCGCTCAACTAGTCCGCATGAATCAGTTATTCAATGAAATAAGTATAAGCATCAAAATCGTAATGGTTTTGAACATTAGTGATTAGTGTGAGGTTCAATGGGAATCAACAATAAAAGTGAGGAACTAGTAACTATAAAAAATTTATTTTTACTTGTGAAAAACTAATTTTTACCTAAATCTTTTTAGGAGTTTTTCTGTATAAACACATATAAAACCCTTTTAATAAAACAACCCAACAATTTTTAAAAAAATTTAAAAAACAGTTGAAACTTTACAAAATTAATTATTTTTATTTGAGACACGTATATATGTGTTTATAAGAAAAAACTTCGAAAATAATAGTGTAAAATGTTTTTTTAATGATTTTTTGCACGTACAATTAGTGGTTCCACACTTTCTTTTTGTGATTCCTCAATCAGCTCACCCCTTGAACATAAATATACGCTAATAACTTACTTAGTAAATTCCGAAATTTTATTTAATCACAAAATGTTATGTATAAAAGAATACCACTTAGTCTGGTATGTGTGATACCGTAAATAATAATACTCGTTACTCTACATATCCAGAAAACTTAATTATAATTACTATTCTTATTATTTCCATTACTATTCATCATTAAATATTAAAAATATCATATATCAGTATTAGTATTATATAAACCATTATTTTTCTTAAACCATCTGCTAAATAGTTTTCTTAAACCCACATTATTTTTCTTAAACTACACACATGTAAAACCATCTGTAAAGTTAGATATACAACCCACTTTTTATTTTTCTTAAACCAGACACATCTGTGTACCATATTGATAGAGCGGTGATTGAGAGAGAATACAGGAGAGAGAGACCGATATGGGTATTTTGCGGTGGATGATGGCGACGGTGTAAGGCTGGGTCACCGTTCACCACCACAGCCCCGTCACTGTTGGAACCCCACAACGAAGTCATAGAAGACAAAACAACCCCAAACAACAAATATCATCTTTTACAATCACCACTGCCACCATATGCGACCCACCGCCGTCATCGTTCACCCTTCCGATTGAAGTCGAAACCCAAAAAAATGTGTTTGTCGGTTTATTTGAACGGCGCGTATGTATATTTGATTTTAACCGCGCTATTGTTGATCAGTTCTGTTTTAGGCATAATGCAAAACATGAAAACATACCCCTGATTGTAGATAGGCCAGCAGAGAATCTAGAAGAGATGCATCCATCGAGTTCGACATGCTTGTCAAGATGATCTGGTTCCTCCTTAGGGTGCAATCTAATGATGGTGATGAAAACCGAATAGGGTGTTCGGTTGAGAGAGAAAGAGAGAGAGAGAGAGAGAGAGAGAGAGAGAGAGAGAGGCGAGACTGATGTTATGGATACTTAGGTAGTCTCACCTTATAACCTCTATATTAATCTTCTTATATATGCACCCAAGAGAAAACTCAATTAGTTAATAAGGGTAATATGGTCCATCAACAATTACCAACTAATTATTTAATAGTTTGTTATATATTTTGATCTATATAATGTAAATGATTATAATGGCTACTAGATTAAATACAACATCATAATATATTTAATCTTACAGCTATGTAATAGGCTAGCATTTGTGTATTTCATTTGAATGGCATGTATGTATGTATGTGGCTGTCGTTTTGTTGGTTTGTTTATATAGGCGACGCAAAATCCCTTCGAATGGTGTGACCCCTTGAGTTGTAAAGGGGTTGTTTATTAAGCAGGCGTGTTGGTTCATGCGGTGCATGGTACAAAACAACACCTCTGTTAAATCTGCTTGTAAAACATTATCAATGTAATAAAGGGATGCTTTGGTTCATTTGAAGAGGTTATTCTTTAACAACAATGGTTAAATAAAGGATGCATTGGTTCATTTGAAGAGAAAATTCTTTACAAATAAGTTGGTTTTACATAAACTTATTTGATTATAAGATGAGGCTGTGTGTGAGTGAGTATGTGAGACACATCATCATAATAATAACAACAATAACAACAACAATAACAACAATAATAATAATAACAATAATAATAATAATAATAATAATAATAATAATAATTAAAGCATCAACTTCGTTCTTTAAACGGCACGCGATTTTCGTATTTACAGCCGACATATAATTAAAAAAATGTGGTTTTTTAATTAATCGATGAAGAGGTGTGTCTCGACAATCATGGCACTTCATTAGAAGGATGATGAAAAGACACATCTAAAGGACGCGACTTGAAAGGACATGACTCAACAATATACAACATATATTATAATTTTCTAACGGACGTGACTTTAAAACGAACGGACATGACTCAAGTTGCTTTTTGTAGTTATATATATAATAGTTATCTTTCTCAAGCAAAATAAAACTTTCGCTTTCAATAAGATTAGTTTGTCAGAACAAAAATAAATGAATTCAAGCTTAAGTGTATGTGTTGTGTGTTTGTCAGAAGAAAAATAGATGAATTCAAGCTAAAGTGTATGTCTTTTGTGTATAGGTACGAGAACTATGGCCATATATTTGGTGACAAAGGGGTTATATTGGATACTAATGCTCCTCCATCTGGAGTATGCAGCAACGAGTCAGCATCTCAGCCAATAACAACCTTTAACAAAATAGTAGAAAATTTAATTTCCGATATTGTAGTCGCTACTCCAACAACATCTAATTTCTACGTAGCATCCTCGAGTGACGTCACAACCAACAGTGCAACAGTGTATGCGGTTGCACAGTGTGCTAAGAACACAAGCCAAGCCATTTGTAGAAACTGTTTAAATACAGCATATAACAATTTAAAAGGTTGTCTCCCGAGTAGCGAAGGGCGGGCCATCGATTTTCTTTGTTTTATGAGGTATTCTAAGTCTCAGTTTTTCCAAAGCAACCAGACAACAAATATCATACCTTTCATAAGTAAAGGTGAGCCCTTTTATATTTCAGTAATGTAGTTGAAGTTATGAGTTACAGTTATTTAATTCGCGTTACCAGTTAAAAAATCTGCAACTTTTGTGCAGAAAGTTCAAACAAGTCAGGAATGATTGCAGGAATAAGTAGTGGTATAGGTCTTTTTATGCTTATACTTGTTTCGTGGTTATGGTATCGACATTTGAAGAAATTAAACACTGTTAAAAAAGGTAACCATATATATTTATATATACACACCTAAAATATTAATGCGCAATAAAACATTGTCTCAACACATACGTATCTGAATGTTGGTGGACGTACACTGTTTGTATGTGGGAACACATTTTTATAAAGCCTTAAGATTTTTTTTAATGACTTAACTCTATACAATGTCTTCAAAAATATAATGAACATATATGTTCCATCTCAGCATATGTTTCTTATATTAAAACTACTAATTTCCTCTACCAATGCACCGTGTGATACTTTTAGCTCAATCTGGACTTCAAGGGGGGAAATGTTATCGTTACCAGGATTTGCAATTAGCAACTCATAATTTTGGAGAAGAGTGTAGAATTGGGAAAGGAGGTTTCGGTGAAGTATTCAAGGTAATCATATTTTTTTGGATTGGATTATCTAAATACCTCTCTTGATTCTAAGGCTGGAGGGTGTGGTATAAGGCCCCTAGGGGCTTTATCATGTCACCTCGATCAGCGTCACCTCACCGCCACGTCACACAAGCCCCTTCCTTTAACTTTTATGGTGTGGTTTAAAGCCCCTGTTTTAACTATAGCGCCCCCATCAACTTCGAAAAACCTCAAATGTCCTCGTTAACGTACTGGCGGAAGGGCCATGCCCCCCCCCCCTTAACCGCGGCAGTGTGGACGATGGCGCCCGATGGCGCTATGGAAGGTGATGTGGCGGCCATGGCGCCCCCCATACCCACCGGCCTAAATAAAGGTACTACACTTTTGTTTGCTAACTACTTGATTAATTAAAACTATGAGCACAACTTTCATTCGGCATATATTATGAAAATAAGTTTGCTGATGGGAAGAATTCTATGTTATGAATTGGTAATGATTGCACACACTGGTAACTTAAGATCTATGAATTTTTTTTTAAAGGATCTTAGATCTATGGTGTATTGATTTTTATTTGGTACTCCAAAAAATGCTTTACGAGTTTAGATTTAAGAATAACAGTTTCAATGTCTATTAAAAGGCATTTATAGATGATGGGAACATAGTAGCAGTCAAGAGACTCAATGTTAGTTGTGGCAGAGCCAAAATAGATTTTGAAAATGAAGTTAGACTCGGAAGTAATGTTCAACATCGGAATCTAGTACGCCTACAAGGTTCAAGTACTGATGGACCCGAGCTACTTCTTGTCCTAGAATACATGCCACAAGGCAGCCTTGACAAATTTTTATGGGGTAAGTTCGCCTTGCACATTTGATTTTTGTAAGAACTCAATAAAATTTTGACAAATAACATAGTTAAATAAGTTCATTATGGACAGGTGAAAAAAGGGGAACTCTGAATTGGAAGAAAAGATATGACATTATCCTTGGGGTTGCTAGGGGTCTTGCCCATCTTCATAACGAATTCCATGTTAAAATAGTTCACAGAGATATAAAATCGAATAACATTCTCCTGGATGATGATTTTCAACCCAAAATTGCAGATTTTGGGCTGGCAAGATTACAGCCAGATGATATTACCCATGTTAGCACAAGGCTAGCTGGCACATTGTAAGTTACTCTATATGGTCCCTATAATATATATTTTGATCTCTTAAAATTCTTTACCTGTCACCTGACAATATGTTTCACGATGAGATCAATATAGAGGATACTTGGCACCAGAATATGCAAACAAGGGACATTTATCAAAAAGGGTTGACACCTTCAGCTTTGGTATCATGACCCTTGAAGTCATCAGTGGTCGAAAATGTACCGATGAAAACTTTAGTGGACCTGACACATCTCACCTTCATGAACATGTAACAAGCAACCACCTTAACCTTTTCTTCATTAATAAATTTCCATCAGAGTTATACATTTAAGTTACAGATCTACTGTCTTGACACTTCCATATGGAAATTTAACTCATAATTTATCGCCAAAATGTCTGATAAAAATTATGTTGGTGAATAGTATTAGCAGGGATTATTAAACTTAATTTATGATATGTATATGTATTCGAATGATAATATGATAACTAGAACTCGATATATATATATGATAAGTCATGGTGGATGTTATAAGCGGGTAATTTAAACTGCCTATGACAGTTTCCCGCTTGAATTAACCGCCAAGATTATCAAGTATATAAGGGGGTATACCGGCAACATTAACCGGTACCAAGACACTCAATTTCTTTCGTTAATTGTCTGTCCATTCGTTTGTTATTATCTGTTAATTATGTCAAACAAGTCCGCTGCAAACCAATGTTTGAATCATCTGCAAGATGATGATGTTCAGATCAAACCAAGTTTAACCCCAACATGTGGTATCAGAGCCACGGGGACGACACTTCCCTGTCAACACTGCAATGACAAAGAATCCAGACGACCACTGAAAATGCATCGAACAAAATTATGTTATTATTGTCATCGTCCAGGCCATTTCATATACGACTGCAAATCAAAGGAGAATGATGAAAATACACAACTGATTTCTCAAGCAGTAAATGCAGGAATAAGAAAGCAAAGAGTATCGGTGGAAGAAAGAAACGAGATGATTGTGACTGGTTCAGAGGGCGGTACATGGGGAGACATATGGTATGTTAGTCTTTCGTTTACACAACACTATGCCGGTAATCTAAATGTTTTTAAGCGTATCAAACATTTAGTGGGGGTTGAAACCAACTCGGGGGAAAATGATTTCTTGTTTATGAGGGGTATAGGGATTGTGGAAGTCAAATCCAATAATGAAAAACTGTTAATTCAGGGTGTCTTATACACACCGGAATTAGACAGAAACGTACTCAGTCTGAATCAGTTAACAATGCAAGGCTTTACGGTTAAGAAGAACGGAGATACTTGCAAAATATTTCCTATGTTCTCATCTCCAATTGATAACACAGTAAATGAAATATCGGGGTTAACGAAGGAAGATGAACTAGGCCTAAAGGAAAAACAAAAGGTCATACGATTAAATGATGTAAACGAAAAATACAAAGAAGAATACCTTAACTCCTATTTCGAAGACTTACATGTTTCATCCGATGAAATGGATTGGAGTGTCATGATCATAAGGGCTTTAGAATTTAATGATTTCAAGGATTGTGTGAATCTGTTAAACATGTTGGAGGATGGCAAGTTCGTGTTTCATTACAAGTATGAATTAGAAAAGAAATTCGATGAAATGGTGTCCTGGTTTATTATAACTTTCCTGGGAATAACAACTAGGCCAATACCTCCGGTGATGACCGAGAACAGGAAAGTTGACTTACTCAGTTTGTACATGATTGTGGAACGGGATGGGGGTTACAATAGCGTAACCGAAGATAATTTATGGCCGATTATTGCAAAAGATATGGGATTTGAATACAAGGATGGTGAATACATGCGAACCGTTTATGCCATGTATTTAGATATTCTAGTGTATTATTATAAGTTTAAGGAAGTGCAGAAAAGAGCCGATGAATCTGAAGGGATGAAGGATAAGCAAGATGCTCCTGAATGCAGTCTCGGAAGGAGCACAAGTGCTGAAGATATCAAGAAGGTAACTGAAGAGGAAACGTATGCACTGTATGCAGAAAACAGTTGGGAAGGAACGTGGAATGCTCACAAGAAAAGAAGAAAATTCAACTTCAATCATGCAAGGAAGGCTGTCGATGAAGCTAATGCAAGTGTTCTCAAGGGTATCAACAAACGTAATTAAGTTTAGGGGAAGGTATTAGCAGGGATTATTAAACTTAATTTATGATATGTATATGTATTCGAATGATAATATGATAACTAGAACTCGATATATATATATGATAAGTCATGGTGGATGTTATAAGCGGGTAATTTAAACTGCCTATGACAGTTTCCCGCTTGAATTAACCGCCAAGATTATCAAGTATATAAGGGGGTATACCGGCAACATTAACCGGTACCAAGACACTCAATTTCTTTCGTTAATTGTCTGTCCATTCGTTTGTTATTATCTGTTAATTATGTCAAACAAGTCCGCTGCAAACCAATGTTTGAATCATCTGCAAGATGATGATGTTCAGATCAAACCAAGTTTAACCCCAAGCAACCACCTTAACCTTTTCTTCATTAATAAATTTCCATCAGAGTTATACATTTAAGTTACAGATCTACTGTCTTGACACTTCCATATGGAAATTTAACTCATAATTTATCGCCAAAATGTCTGATAAAAATTATGTTGGTGAATAGGCATGGCAATTGTATGAGAGAGGCATGCACATAGAGTTGATGGACAAAGCATTATGTATAGAAGAATATCATCAAGAAAAAGTGAAGAAGACCATTGAAATTGCTCTACTGTGCACGCAATCACCACCTTCTTCGAGACCAACCATGTCTGAAGTTGTTTTGATGTTATCAAGTGGGCTATCTGATGGGCCAGGAGAACTAATCAATCCTACTTCCATTGATTCTCGTAGAGTGATCCACATGAGTGGTGCAAATGGGCCATAGCAAATTTCATTAAATGATCATTGACAGAAGTTGAATTAATTAAGCATCTTAATATTTTCTTCTTCATGAATATAATTAGTTTTTTTTTCTCCTTGTAATTGGATCGGCAGCATCTCGCTATGGGTCTTTCGTTTCTGTGGAATAAAATCCGCATTGCCTTTCAAAAAAAAAAAAAGAATATAATTAGTTTTGAGATTAACATAACTTCGTAGATTTATTTACTTGATTTAAAGAGGACCAACGATTATTAGTTGTTCATTATTTTGTGTGATTGTTACGAGAGTTTAGTATCTACTATTTTGTGATTGATACAGGGCCGATTCAACCGTTTTGGAGGCCTAAAGCAAAGTAAAATATCCGAGGCCCTCTAAGGGGAGGATCTACCTTGTTAGAATGGATAACCTCCGTTGCCACTTGACGCTCCTGCAATAGTGTAAATTTTGTAAAAATTTGACGTTTTTTCGATTTCGTTACCCTTATTTTTAAACGTTGCCCCTATAATGATTTTCTAGATCCGCCACTGGACCATCTATTAGGTTGATGGAATCTGTTATTTCAAAAGTTTTTGTTGCACAAGGGTGGATGGAGTGGTCAAACACTCTCCACGCTTTCACAACACAATAATCTCAAGCCATGTCAAGTCCACACTCCACTCCCTATTTTGCACTCAATCACTGGCAATGGTCAAACACATGAAGAGTGGTAAAAAATTAAAAAAAAAATTGTGATTGGTTGAAAACTGGTAGGGCCCACCATTAACCCCTCTATCTCCTCCATCAATTCTCTTCCCCGCATCGGTGTATACTCACCACCCTTACTCCTCCCCGATCACCGAACCAGGACCGGCATCCCTATTACCGCTCGGCAACCCCCCTCCCCGATCAAGCCCCGAGACCACTCCTTACACCCAAACAAAAATCTTGAAAATAGTTGATTTTGATTATGTGAGCAAGGTATTAAATTTATTTCTTTGTTTATTCAATATTAACTATTAAGTGGGCCTCATTTTTTTGTGCGGGATGAACTCTCATTTTTATTCAACAAAAATATGTTATACGGGTGTTGCTGTAGAAATTCCCAACTCTTAAAACTTCAATCTGAGGCCAAAAAAAAGAAAAACCCTTGCTTGGATTTGAATCAGGATCTGCATTGAGAGTATATTGATATCCTAGTTCCTACCGCATACTCCAACAACATTAATGGTTTAGGCAATCAAATTAAACATTGGTACCCACATTAACTTTTGCTTTTTTTTTAAATGGAGGCCGTAACACTACACGAATGGGAGGCCATTAGCGGAGACAGACCTAATGTCGCCGCTATTGGTCGATCCGCGTCAGAGACCCTGAGACCAAACCCCAGCCGTTGATCAAAATCCTAATCCTGATCTAACGGTTGGGGATTTAACAGGTATTAGCGGCGACAATATATGTGCAATAGCGGCGACACATCGTCTCCGCTAAAAGTATATGTCAGAACTTTAAACCCTAGCCACACAAACCTTATCTCTTTTTCACACGTTAGTGGCGTCAGAGGGCAATACATGTCGCCGCTAATGATTAACACCTATCAGTCCCATATCAGCGCGAATTTCTCCCTCCTCCTTCACTTTTCCCCCAAAAAACTTCACTCTACCGCCGGTCAGACGCGATTTTCCCCCAAATTGGTTAGTTAAACTTTGTTTTTGTTAAATTACTTCTTTATTTTGGTATATACATGTTATAGGTTTAATTTTTGTGTATTTTTGTGTTTATGGAAGAGAAATCAGATCATCACCATCACTTCTCCGATCACCACCATCACTTCTCCGGTCACCAACTCGTCTCCGTGGTCTACTTCTCTTTGAAACTTGAAACTACGGTTAGTTTTATATGTATATTTTTTTTCAAAGTTTAGAAATTGTATAATTTTTGGTTTGGGTATGTAAATGTGTATGTAAGGATGTATGTTTGTATGTCAAATGTATAATGTAGGTGTATTTAGTGAAAATGTTTATAAGGAAATCTATGTATTTGTGTATGTAGGTGTATGTAAGCATGTATGTGTGTATGTATGTCTATGAATGTATGTATGTAGGTGTATGTTAGTATGTCAAATGTATAATGTAGGTGTATTTGGGGAAAATGTGTATATGAAAATCTATGTATTTATGTATGTAAGCATGTATATGTGTATGTAAGTCTATGAATGTATGTATGTTAGTATGTATTTGTGTATGTAAGCATGTATATGTGTATGTAAGTCTATGAATGTATGTTTGTAAGTATGTATGTGTAAGTTGAGGATTTCTATGTTTATGGTCATGTTTGAAAAAAAAATATATGTTTAAGTTGATAATTTCTATGTTTATGTTTAGGTTTGAGAAAAAAAAAATATTTGAGATGATAATTTGAATGTTGTTTATGTGTAGGTTTGAAAAAAAAAGTTTAAGTTTGATAATTAGTATGTTTGTGTTTAGGTTTGAAAACATTTATATTTACCTTTGAAAGATATATATTAGTTAGGAAATACCCTTCTTGAATTAAAATTATCATTTAAAACATAACGAACATAGAAAATACCCGCCAAAATTGAAATCACCATCTAAAACAAAAGGAGCTAAGAAAATACCCACCAAAATTTAAACCATCATGAAGAACATTACATATTTAAAAAATCGTGCCTTATATTGAATTCATCATTTCAAACATAACGAGCTAAGAAAACACCCAATTGAAATTGAAATCATGATTTAAAACATAACGTTCCGCCCAAAATTTAAAACAATCATTAAGAACATAACAAGCTTAAAATATTGTGCCCATGTTTGAATTAATCATTTTAAACATAACGAGCTTAGAAATACCCGCCCGAAATTGAATTAGAAATTAATTTCGGGTTGTCCCCGTTTATCTTGGGACTGCTTTTTGAATACTTTATCTCATTTAGGATGTGAATGTGTATTACATGATTGTTTGTTTAAGAAGGATTCGGTTATCATTTTCTCTTTGCTCCTCGGGTATGTATATCATTACATATATACTTGGGAGCTAAGAGGAAATGTTGCCGAGGTCGAGACTGATTGTGATGAGGTCGAGGCTGATTGTGATGAGGATGATCCCGATTATGTGGAGTCTGACTAAAAGAAAAGTTATTGTAATTTATATTGATTTGTATTTGATAAACACTTATTTGAAATATTTATTTGAATTTGAGTTACACGTGTTGTACTTTCCCTTAATTTCTATTAGATACACATGCTGTAACATTTGTAACTTTATAGGGATTATGTTTTCAGTATTGCTTATATTCGTATTCAAATGAGAAAATTATGAGCGAATTCGTACATGAGGGGTTGAAAGCGTCAACATTGAAAGTTATGACTTTTCGGGTAGTAACAAAGTAACCGAGGACTTAATAAGATGGGTAAAAGTCTCGAGGCCCTTGTACGTAAATAAAAAGGGTTCATAATGCAAAGTTACCCCTCCGAAGAGCCAAGAGCCAACTGCAATAATGTAAAAGATTTGAAAAATCTTACATCAGGTCTCAGGCGGGCCGCGTAAGATATAGCAAGGGCTTACGTGGGCCGCGTCAATAGTGCGAAGATTTGATTTCTGTCAGTGAGATTAAGGCGGGCCGCGTAAGCCTTGCTAAGATCTTACGCGGGCCGCGTCAGACTCCCAGATGCAGAAAACATGTACAGTAGCACTGTTTGGTGTTTTAACCGACTCAAAACCATTATTTCTCAGCATGGGTGACCCCTAAACTGTTCCTAGGCCTTAGGGGCACTTGTAAATGATCTGGGTACACTAGTAGACCTAGTTGTCATGATCTTATGCATCAAAGATCACTATATAAGGCCCTTATGTTGCAACATTGTGAACACATCTCATTTCTGCATTGTGGGCCTTTTCTGGAGCACAAGTGCCTTCTCTAAGCCTTCCTAATCGTGCATAGGACTCCAGTAAGTATACTTAACCCTTCTTAGTTGAGTTTTTGCTTAGTTTTAGCTTAAAAGTCAAACCGTCGTAATTAGCGGTTGACTTAGCAATTAATCACTAATGGTCCAATGATTAGTCGAATCAAAGGTAGTTATAAGTTGGTAATCATGTGGACATTAAACCCTTAAAAGGGCACCCCCTGGTTCCCATTCTAACTAGTTCAAATGTCGGGTCAAAGTTGCTTAGAAAAAGTCAACAACATGCTAATTTTCGATTTAACGCATAATTAACAATGTAGAAGGCATGTAACCTATTTTATCACTCATATAACTTGATAATAAGTATAAGAACTGGTCTAAGCTTGTTTGATCCGACCATTTTCTGTTTTGACCCGGTTCGGAACCGAAAGTCGCAAAACTTTGACTTTTGCTTTTACTTCAGTTCTGACCCGATTTAGTATGACTTAGAAATGCCTTAGGACTCCCTTAGGACCAGGATACATGATGGTATAACCCTCTGTGGCTGGTTCGTTGTTTGTCCGAGTCATTTGCACCTTTCCGTTAAATGCTTAAATGTTGACCATAATGCCCTTTTGACCTTAAAACGAGAATTTCGGATATGTGAAAGAACAATAACCTTAGTTACTGATTCCTAAACATGTCCCTAAAATTTCATGTCGATTAGAGGTCTAGAATAGGAGTTATGCTAAATAGCGCAATTAAGAAAACTTTTGTTAATTAAACGGCGCACTTAGCATAAAGCCTATCTAAACCCAAATTTCGACACCAAACCTTTTACACACTGATGTAATATAATATTTTGAGATTTTTAAAGATTTTTAATTATTTTTAACCTGCTCATAACCTAAGGTTATGACCTTGATTCGGTAAATGCCGAATATACCCTTTTCGGACATAAAACGAGTTCTACATAGTATTTTGACGCCAATCCAGTTGCTACTAATTTTAAATAATAAATAAAGTATTTTGAACTATATAACCTGATCAGAAAACTTAGATTTCCTGTATAACCCGGAAATCGCTTAAAACGACTTTATACGCGTATTAAACGCATAGTTTGGGTTTAAAACCATTTTTGTCATAAAGACTTATTACCTACTGATGTAACTTGTTAAAATAAGTGGTTTTAGTGATTACTTTAGACCCGAACATCAGAAATATAAATAATCTCTTTTATAATCTTTAAAATGACCAAAATACCCCTACGGGGCGTATTATGGGATTAAACTCGTTATGGGCATAATGGAAGGTATCCTACTGATATCACAACATATTTAGAGCATATTGACTTAGGAAACCTGTATAGGACATTTACGGTTACCCGTTACGCCATTTACGCGTTCGGTTCGGTTTAGGTAACTAGTTTACGTAAATCAGCCGAAACGGGTCAAACCTTGTCGTTTTTATCTCAAAATCCAGAATGTGGTTGGATTACCCATACTATACAAGTCTTCAAACTTTTCGGGTCTAAATCACATTCCATACGGTCTTCGCTTAATCTCGCGTTCGAACCGTATCTTTGGTTAAAACTAACCGGTCTAAGTTTAGGCTTAATTAAAGACCCGTTAGGACTCTAATAGGTTATTATAAACCTTCGTTCCAGAATAGGAGACCCGGTAAAAGCTACCCGCACTTGCTATTTGCAATTGATACTTTGCAAAGGTAAATACTTTTAACTTAATTTGCCTTATACGGGCTTGGGGTACGGTATATAGAATACCGCTTGGTCCAGCATTGAATCTTTAATCGAATAGAGATTAAATCATTGATATGCTTTGTTTTGAAATGCTTTGTTTGCTTAAAGCCTTTGGGGGTTAATGACCATGTCCCGGATATCCTTGGCATCATCTTACGAGATGGCCACGACCTGAGCGCGGGGTGTAGGCGTACACCCGTCGGCGCATAAATGAATAAATAATGTGGTGTGTCTATTGATCTTTAACCCGGTCTACGGAACGGGCTACTGAACGCATAAGGAACATGTAATTCGTTTACAAGTATTATATTCAAATAATTGTCCTAAGTTATAAAAGTTTGTGCCTCGTGCATTCAAATCAATTTTATTAAACTTTTCAAATGAGTCGGTTGAATGTATTTACTAGTGTAAACTGACGTATTTTCCCAAAAAGGTTAAGTGCAGGTACTAAGCGAACTAGGCTGGCTTTCTCCTAGCATCCTCAATAAGTCTCGCAAGCTTGGATGTCCAACTGTTGAACAATGTTTCCTATTTATTTTTGGATCCCCTGTGGATTAATTTCGACTGTTGTGATACTTGATATTACAATTTATTAAAGTTGAAATATATCTATCTTTTGCTTCCGCTGTGCATTGAAATATTGTGTTGTTTGACTATAATGTTACCAACTACGTCACGATAATCCCCCACTGGGCCCACCGGTGAAACGTGTGAAAACCGGGGTGTGTGACAGGTTGGTATCAGAGCCAACGTTGAGTGAATTAAACACTATCCTTAGGTGTTTAATCTCAATGACACAATTGCACATACTCGAGTCTAGACAAGAACTTAGGACGAATTCAAATTGTTGCTCTAGTTTGTCCTTTATTGTTTGTTGTTGATTTCAATTGTTTAAGCAGGAAATATGCCACCGGCAATCAGAAGAGGAGGAAGAGGCAAAGGGCCAATCACTACCCACAACAATCACGAGGCCGGGCCTTCACACATGCGAGCTCCTGCCAGCACAATGAGTGTCGATCCTCAGAGAAACAGAAGGAACCTTTTTGAGCCCGCTAGACGGTCTATCTCTCACACTTCAACTCCTTCTTACCGTCACTCTTTTGGGCCGAACTCGGAAAACGAAGCCCGATAACCCTCAACCTTCATTCATACCTCTCCAGCGTTCTGTTTCGCACCGTTCCTTTGGCGACCCCACTCCTGTCTTTCAGGGCCGGTTCAACCCGGCAAACTATGTCTAAGAACCAGTGGGTTTTAACCCATTGGGACCGGAGGACCATTTCTCAGAAGACAATGCAATGGACATGAACGAGGACACGGATCCCGTCGAACCTGCAAGAGGCACCCCCAACCATCCAATCGAGATCTCTGATGGATCATCTTTCCACGGAACACCCTATCAGGGTCCAGACAGTTACCAAGCAAGGTTCAACCAGTATGAGTGGTACTTTACACCCTCTCACCATTTATCGCCTCATGAGCAGCAACAACAGCAGCAGCAGGATCCCTCCGAGGATTCGCGTTTCGTGGCAGTCACGCCACCGCCTCCACCGCCGCCAGTTCATCAAGCACCTCCGGATCCTCCAAGGCGTAGGAGAACGGGCGCACGGATATCCGCACGAAGAGGGGATTTTCACTTTACCTCGATACTCCAGTGGCAGCCATTATCCGCCACTGCCTGAAGACCCACAAATGGGTGGACCTTCTAACCCAGCTGCAGAGGTGAATTCTGCACCAGTTGCACCACCTCCGTCACCATTTGGTTATGATAACTCGATACCTACATACGCCGGTTCCACAGCGTACAACCTGTTTGAGCAGCCAGCTCACACTCACTACAACTATATTGGTGTCGACCCATACATAGAAGCGGTGGCAAACTACCACGCCCTTCATCCTGAGGTACCTTATGAAACACCTTGGGGAATGGGATACTCAACTCATGAGTATCCAGTACCTGCTAGACCTCCGGCTCAGCACCTATCGCAGCAGCCACGTTTTTCCCCACCGGAGCAGGAAGAAATCCTCCACCGTTTAAACAGGGTGGAATGAGATTTTGAACAAAAGCGTAAGAACAACCATGGATCCTCAAAGGCCTGGCAAACCTGTTAAAAGGAAAGAAGAACCGAGATCATTAGTCTCTATATGTACTATTGTATTTCCTATTTTAATCAAGTCCCTGCGTGGACATTTAGTGTGTATTTAGTCCCTGCATGGACTTGTCTTTTAGTCCCTACGTGGACTTGTCTCAACTTTTGTGCAGAAAGTTCAAACAAGTCAGGAATGATTGCTGGAATAGGTAGTGGTATAGGTCTTTTTATGCTTATACTTGTTTTGTGGTTATGGTATCGACATTTGAAGAAATTAAACACTGTTAAAAAAGGTAACCATATATATATATATATATATATATATATATATACCTAAAATATTAATGCGCAATAAAACATTGTCTCAACACATACGTATCTGAATGTTGGTGGACGTACACTGTTTGTATGTGGGAAGACATTTTTATAAAGCCTTGAGATTTTTTTAATGACTTAACTCTATACAATGTCTTCAAAAATATAATGAACATATATGTTCCATCTCAGCATATGTTTCTTATATTAAAACTACTAATTTCCTCTACCAATGCACCGTGTGATACTTTTAGCTCAATCTGGACTTCAAGGGGGGAAATGTTATCGTTACCAGCATTTGCAATTAGCAACTCATAATTTTGGAGAAGAGTGTAGAATTGGGAAAGGAGGTTTCGGTGAAGTATTCAAGGTAATCATATTTTTTTGGATTGGATTATCTAAGTACCTCTCTTGATTCTAAGGCTGGAGGGTGTGGTATAAGGCCCCTAGGGGCTTTATCATGTCACCTCGATCAGCGTCACCTCACCGCCACGTCACACAAGCCCCTTCCTTTAACTTTTATGGTGTGGTTTAAAGCCCCTGTTTTAACTATAGCGCCCCCATCAACTTCGAAAAACCTCAAATGTCCTCGTTAACGTACTGGCGGAAGGGCCATGCCCCCCCCCCCTTAACCGCGGCAGTGTGGACGATGGCGCCCGATGGCGCTATGGCAGGTGATGTGGCGGCCATGGCGCCCTCCATACACACCGGCCTAAATAAAGGTACTACACTTTTGTTTGCTAACTACTTGATTAATTAAAACTATGAGCACAACTTTCATTCGGCATATATTATGAAAATCAGTTTGCTGATGGGAAGAGTTCTATGTTATGAATTGGTAATGATTGCACACACTGGTATCTTAAGATCTATGAATTTTTTTTTAAAGGATCTTAGATCTATGGTGTATTGATTTTTATTTGGTACTCCAAAAAATGCTTTACGAGTTTAGATTTAAGAATAATAGTTTCAATGTCTATTAAAAGGCAATTATAGATGATGGGAACATAGTAGCAGTCAAGAGACTCAATGTTAGTTGTGGCAGAGCCAAAATAGATTTTGAAAATGAAGTTAGGCTTGGAAGTAATGTTCAACATCGGAATCTAGTACGCCTACTAGGTTCAAGTACTGATGGACCCGAGCTACTTCTTGTCCTAGAATACATGCCACAAGGCAGCCTTGACAAATTTTTATGGGGTAAGTTCGCCTTGCACATTTGATTTTTGTAAGAACTCAATAAAATTTTGACAAAAAAAAAAAACGTAGTTAAATAAGTTCATTATGGACAGGTGAAAAAAGGGGAACTCTGAATTGGAAGAAAAGATGTGACATTATCCTTGGGGTTGCTAGGGGTCTTGCCCATCTTCATAACGAATTCCATGTTAAAATAGTTCACAGAGATATAAAATCGAATAACATTCTCCTGGATGATGATTTTCAACCCAAAATTGCAGATTTTGGGCTGGCAAGATTACAGCCAGATGATATTACCCATGTTAGCACAAGGCTAGCTGGCACACTGTAAGTTACTCTATATGGTCCCTATAATATATATTTTGATCTCTTAAAATTCCTTACCTGTCACCTGACAATATGTTTCACGATGAGATCAATATAGAGGATACTTGGCACCAGAATATGTAAACAAGGGACATTTATCAGAAAGGGTTGACACCTTCAGCTTTGGTATCATGACCCTTGAAGTCATCAGTGGTCGAAAATGTACCGATGAAAACTTTAGTGGACCTGACACATCTCACCTTCATGAACATGTAACAAGCAACCACCTTAACCTTTTCTTCATTAATAAATTTCCATCAGAGTTATACATTTAAGTTAGAGATCTACTGTCTTGACACTTCCATATGGAAATTTCAAATTTAACTCATAATTTATTGCCAAAACGTCTGATAAAAATTATGTTGGTGAATAGGCATGGCAATTGTATGAGAGAGGCATGCACATAGAGTTGATGGACAAAGCATTATGTATAGAAGAATATCATCAAGAAAAAGTGAAGAAGACCATTGAAATTGCTCTACTGTGCACGCAATCACCACCTTCTTTGAGACCAACCATGTCTGAAGTTGTTTTGATGTTATCAAGTGGGCTATCTGATGGGCCAGGAGAACTAATCAATCCTACTTCCATTGATTCTCGTAGAGTGATCCACATGGGTGGTGCAAATGGGCCATAGCAAATTTCATTAAATGATCATTGACAGAAGTTGAATTAATTAAGCATCTTAATATTTTCTTCTTCATGAATATAATTATTTTTTTTTCTCCCTGTAATCAGATTGGCAGCGTCTCGCTATGGATCTTTCGTTTCGGTGGAATAAAATCAGCATTGCCTTTCAAAAAAAAGAAAAGAATATAATTAGTTTTGAGATTAACATAACTTTGTAGATTTATTTACTTGATTTAAAGACGACTAACCCAGGGGCGGAACTACAATATAAAGAGCCGTAGCACGGGCTACGGCTCAACCCCGTATTCGCAGTGTTATTTTTTCGTTTTTGTACAAAGAATACCCCTAAAAAATACGAGGATACCCCTAACCATAAAAATAGGATAGTATAACACTTTAAATCTAATTCTTTTTACAAGCCCAAACATAATTGTTAATAGCCTATTAAGCTAGCCCATTAGCCCAAGACCCAAAATAATAATAAAGCATACCCATTTATATGTTGATAATGGGGGCGGCAATGGGCCTGTTTTATACGCAATCGAATGGGCCCAGAATTTTTGAACAATGTCATGGTTTGTGCAGTCGAAAATGATTTTTTCATAAAGTAAAAGTGGATGACGTGATAGAACGATTTCAAGCTATGAAAAAAGAGGAGGACAAATCTATTAGCTATTTGTTTTACTTTATTTATTTATTGTCGTTTTTTAATATTGTATGATTGCACGATAAATTTTTTTTTTGGGATACCCCTAATTTAATAGGCTGGTTCCGCCACTGGACTAACCATTATTAGGGCAATAGGGGGAGGGGGTGGTTATCACTTGCAAAAATTTCATCACTCACAACATCCAATCAAGTTTCGTCATGTCATCAACCATTATTCCATCACTCATAAGCTTTTTTAGTGGCAATGCCCATCACTCACAACACCCAACAATAAACCCTCACAACCCCTCACATCCTTTCCTCCATCACGCGTGAATTTTATCACGCAAATATATCATCACGCGTTAAAGTTTGTTGTGGCGGTGTTTTGTTGCATTCATCACTCGTGGAAAACTTCTATCACGGAGAAAAACATCCCCACCCCGCCTCCCCTTAGTTCATTATTCTGTGTGATGGTTACGAAGTTTAGTATCTACTATTTTTGTGATTGATACAAGGCCGATTCAACCGTTTTGGAGGCATAAGGCAAAGTAAAAGTCCGAGGCCCTCTTAGGGGAGGATCTACCTTGTTAGAAGAGATAACCTTCGTTGCCCCTTAACGCTCCGGCGATGGTGTAAAATTTGACTTTTTTTTCGATTTCGTTATCCCTTTTTTAAATGTTGCCCCTATAATGATTTTCTAGATCCACCACTAGGCCCTCTATTAGGTTGATGGAATCTGTTATTTCAAAAGTTTTTGTTGCATAAATAACAGAAATCTTGAAAATAGTTGATTTTGATTATGTGAGCAAAGTATTAAATTTCATTTCTTTGTTTATTCAATATTAACTATTAAGTGGGCCTCATTTTTTTTTGTGCTGGATGAACTCTAATTTTTATTCAACAAAAATATGTTATACGAGTGTTGCTGTAGAAACTCCCAGCTCCTAAAACTTCAAGTCTGAAGCCAAAAAAGAAAAACCCTTGCTTGGATTTGAGAGTATATTGATTTCCTAGTTCCTACCAGGGTACTCCAAATTATATATATATATATATATATATATATATATATATATATATATATATATTGTTAGTGAAGGATGATGAATAGTAATTTTAATTTTATAATAATATATAGTTTTTTATTATTTTTTATTTCTAATAACATATTTTTAATTATTTTTCCTTTTTTAAAACCATATATTTCCTATATCGTTTTTTTAATGATTCTCTTTTATTTTTTAGAACATATATTATCGATTAATTTGATACTTCTTTAATATTATACATTTATAACTTTTTCTTAAAACTTAAGTACGTAGTTATGATTGATTTTTTTCCCGGACATTCCGTTATAAGTTTTGTTAAAAACAAAATTGTACTTATAATAAAGTATTTATTTGGTATCATAAAACAGTACGATGATAAACGAAACCGTTCTAATGGTTTAGCTTTCTAAACAACATGCTTTATTTTCAAATCATGTTTGTTTTACATTATCATTTACTCGGTTTCGCCACAACGACAAAAAAACTAGTTAAACATTAGTACCCACATTAACTTTTGTTTTGTTTTTAATGGAGGCCCTAAACTTTTGGGGCCCAAAGCCCTTGCTTCACTTGGATGGCTCTTGGACCAGCCCTGGATTGAATCTCAAATCTTCTAAGGGGATGTTTATTTAGCTCTTAATGTGGCTCTTAGTGGTTCAGATCTCTTACTGGTTCAGCACTTAATGGTTCAGACTTTTGTTTCGCGAGAAGTTGTCTGAATGGTTCAGACATTTGCCTCTGAACGGTTAAGCATTATACTGGCTCTTACACTACAAGAAACAGACACTTTTAGCGGCGCCAGGCGTCGCCGCTATTGCGCTATTTTGTCGCCACTATTAACCTTTAGCGGCGACGTGTGGCCACTAAAGGGTCGTCAGTATTGATGGGTCGGTATTGCCCAGCGTGTCGCCAGTAAAGGTCTATGTCGTCGCTATTGCCTGTGTCGGAGACTCTGCCGGAAACTTTGCCGGAGATGGATTTCCATATTTCTTACCAACAAAACAGAATTAACTCGCATGATATTTTGTTATTAACCAAGTTGAAGTCAATAATCCAACAAAACACGAATTTTCATGATTTCTACAAATTCAACGTGTTTACATGCCTACATTACAAAATCTGTCATCACGCCGGAGATGGTGGTCACATGCCGGTGGAGCTTGACAGTGGTGGTGGTCCGGTGGAGCTTGACATTGGTGGTGGTCCGGTGGAGCTTGACATTGGTGGTGGTCCGGTGGAGCTAGACATTGGTAATGGTCCGGTGGAGCTTGACGGTGGTGGTGGTGGTGGTACAGTGCAGTGCCGGAATCGCTTGCTGGGTGGTGAACGGTGAAGATGCTCGCTGATGACGGTGACGAAGATGCTTGCAGGGTGGTGAACGGTGGAGTGCCGGAGGTCGATGGTGGCGGTTGGCGGCTGAAGGTGGTGATTATTGCTTGGTGGTGAATGGTGGAGTTTGATGAACGAAGATGAAAGTTGAAATGGGTTTGTGTTTTAGGAGGATAAGGTATAAAGGGTGTGTGTTTGTTTGAGCAGGAGGTTAATGGTGGCCATTGGATCAATTTTTAATCAATGATCAGCAACAAATCTGGAAGAAGCACACGGATTGAACCCTTTAGCGGCGACGGCAATAGCGGCGACAAGGAGCCTTTAGCGGCGACGCGTGTCTAGGTCGTCGCTATTGCTCTTGTCGCCGCTATCTCCGTCGCCGCTAAAAGTGGTAGTTTCTTGTAGTGTTAATGGTCAGACCTTTTACTGGTTCAGCACTTAATGGTTCAGACCTCTTATTAATTCGGCACCTAACCTTTCAGAAGTTACCAAACAACCCCTAAGTCTTTTTTTAAATATGTTTAATGATGAAATTGTATTTTCAAATTGAAATAGTATAACAAATGTAGTGTAAAGATCAAACACAATTGGGTATTAACATGAGAAGTGAAGGAAAGAAATTTTTTTTTTTATTTTTTCCCATAAACTTTAGCATTATGTTTCATTGCAAAATGTAAAAAAAAAAAAAAATCGGGTATTCGCACTAATAGAGTAATTGCACATAATTATAATTACTCTACTAGAGTAAATACACGAAAAAAACTTAGATTCTCAGACTAAAATACGTGTTTAATAGGAAAACAATTTTCAAAAATATATATATATATATATATATATATATTCTTCACTTCTCATGTTTAGTATGTTAAGCTCATTTGTAAAATAACATTACTCGTGTAAAAATCAAATACAAATGGGTCTTAACATAAAAAGTGAAGAAGATTTTTTTTTTAAATTCTTTTTTCTACCTACTTTAGCATGATGTTTAATTGAAAAATGTAAAAAAAAAAAAATCATGTTTTTACTCTAGTAGAGTAATTATGTGTAATTACTTGTGATTATAATTACTCTACTAGTGAAATACACAAAAAAAAAAAAAATATTTATATACTAGGACCAAAATCCGTGCTTAACATGGTGGGAAAAAATTAAAAAAAAATATCTATCACTTCACATGTTTAGTATATAAATAACGTTACTAAACAAATGTATTCTTAAAGTAACATTTTCAATTGTTTACACTTGTTATACACCATTGGTCATTCAAATATTATTTTTATAGTAAGCCTTTTGACCTTTTTATCATGCATATATTAGTTTCATAGTATTTTTAAACTTGTGTTATGACACGTAACTAATAATGTGCTTATTTTTATTCGCATTCTAATGTACGATAATGATTTATTTAAATTACGATGTACTTTTACGTTGTTACCTTTCAATGTCTAGAGTTGAGTCGTAGCTACAACGAAACAAACACATGGAGATATTATTTTGGTTAATGTTAAACCTTTTTTTTTGTTTTCTTACCCTTTGTCATTGTTTGCGACACCAATCGAATTCTCACTGCGTCCCCGCCGCAATGCCATTTAGGTTAAAGCATGCATAGTTTATATTAACCTTTCAATACATCATGTAACAAATTTAATTATCTTTTTTTTTTATTCAACCTATTATAGTTAAAGCTAACTTTTAACTCCAGACATTTACCTTAACCGTGTTGATTGCTTATTTTTTATTGTTGGTTAGATTAAAGCCTAAATGGTGCAATTCAAATAACAAATAGGTTATCGTCAGCATCCTTCTATAACCCTTGCCACGAAGCGTGAACTCAAATACTAGTTAATATTAAAAACAAAACATCATAAGAATTTCAGCAAATAATACTATACAAAACATTCAATTTTAAAATAAATACGAAAATTGTGTTGCATTTAGAGGTAGTTGTGTAGTATTTCTATTACATATAATTTGTGCTCTATTTGTGTTATATATATATATATATATATATATATATATATATATATATATATATAAAACCAGTAATATTTAACGGCACTCTATATAGCAAAATATATGTGACTTAGTATAAGAAAAATAAAACCTAGGCGTCGTTGATAACCATTACATCTTAAAGAACAGAGAGTTTAGGTAACTTTGTTAAAATTCAGGGGCTGTAATGTAAATTTATTAAAAAACAAGAATACTTTTTTTTTAAATTGTAGGATCGTATAATAAATTTACTAATTAAGGGGTGTAAATGAAATTATGAAACAAAAGACAAAAGTCATTTACTACTTTCAACACATGATAAAAATCAAGGTTGTACTATATGCTTAGAAATTGTAAATCAGTATTAACAAAAGTTGATAAATGCATTATAGTTAACATGTTGTACTTTCGTGATGCCATTTCCATTGTTTTCTTTTTCTTTTTTTTTTCTAGATTTTGAGTTGTGCTTTTATTATCAAAATGTCATTTTACCATATTTTACTTATGCCACATGTCATCCTCTTATTCATTCACATATATTTTAGAGAACATCCCATTTATATTATATCAAATGCATGTGTGCAGTGCACTTATATATAGTGTGAGTTTAATTGTGTCACACCCCGATCGCGTAAAACAACAAACCACAGCGGAAACGTCGGGGAGTGTCGTAACAAAATCATTGTTTCACAACACATGGTACTTAAAGTTTGGTTTTATTAATTAAAGTGATTACATTGTCTTTGTTCAAACATAAAACGGAACATAAATTAAACTTGTCTTGCTTGATTTTAAGTCACTAAGGCCCCAAGTCAGCCTAAGTGTGTCATGATCGTCCTTATACATTAGCTCCTGAAACACATGTGAAAATAGGTACGTCAGCATAAAATGACTGTGAGATACATAGGTTTTGTTGATGAAGGATTCATGACTTGAAGTTAAAAGAAGTGTTTTAACAAAAAGTATTCATGAACCTTTAAAAAGTGTTTTCTTTTATAAAATCATATGAAAATCAAATGATAATAAAAGAATAATGCATGGTTAAATAAATAACCAAGTAAAAATGAATTTGTATAAAATATGTCATTTGTAAAGCAATGTCTTGTGAAAATATGTCATTTGTATAAAATGTGTCATGTCTTTGTCTTTGTTGAAGTGATTTAAATAACGCTATGATATGTAATATCATAAAAGCACTTATATATAGGAAGTACCAGCGGCGTATCCTCCATGCTTATATCATATCACACACGCCTCGTTATTTATATCACTTACCAATAAACCATCAAAATGTCGTCTCAACAAATGTCAAAATGTTAAGTATAAACAATGTCCAATGTCAAATGTAAACCATGTCTTGCATAAACAAATGTATTGTATGGCAAGTAAAAAGTATTTACTCAAACCATATGTATAATGTCAATGTGTAATCAAATGTCTTGTATGGTAAATAAAAAAGTATTACTCAAACCATAGATATAATGTCATGTATAATCAAATGTCATGTGAAACCAAATATCATGTACAAAACAATGTCTTTGAATAAACCATAGTTTAAATCAAAAGTTATGCTTTGCAAAACCAATGCTTTATTGTTACGAACATTTATGCAGTAATGTTTATCGCATACATTCAAGCCTTGAGACTGTCGGATAAACCCTTAACAAGTCAAAGGTTTATCAATTATGTTTTCGGATTCTATCATTCCCTACTTCCAAACAAACCTAGGAAGCCGGAAACGGGATTTGTCAAGTCCTATGGTACCACTACATACTACCGAGCGGCGTGATCAATGTTAATGAACGTATTTTTGTCCCGTTAAACATACCAAATGTCATAACCAATGTAAGCATGTTATGTGAATACCATGTACTAAGTATGCTAAGTAAACATACAAAGTAGAAATGTCCATGAAATCAATATGCTAGCATGCTCAGTAAACATACATAGCAGAAATGTAAATGCAAATCAATGTGCCCATATGCTGAGTAAATATATGCAGCAAAAGTGTCTATGAAATCAATGTGCTAGCATGCTCAGTCAACATACATAGCAAAGCATAACTGAAATCATGTACTATATGTGTACTAGTTGAACATAGCAAGTATATGTCATGAAAAGCATGAAAGTAACAAGTAGGCACATGTGTATCACCCCAAAATGTTTGAAAGCAGTAAAAGAGGGGAACTATGTACTCACTTGAGATAGCTTAATAGTCTTCGAATTAAGACCAAATAAAGCTCGTAGGATCACGGAATCAAACGGCACCTAATATAGGTAACTATGTTAATAATTGGATCCTAAATCGGGAGATAGAATAAAATGAGGTCTTGTAAACCAAATGAGCGTTGGAACTCATATGATATGGTTTAACAAAGCCTACATTCTGATTTGAAACCTATCCTAAGTGCTTATGACCCGTTATGACCCGTTAAGGTAGTTTACGCTACCTTAACGCGTCATTTGCGCAAATGCGCATTCAGATGGTCTAACTAGCCCTATGACAAGTATTATATGCCCTAACATGTTTAATAATGTTGCATAATCAGTTTAAGTGTCAAAAATTTGGTTACATATGCTTAAATTTAAATTATGAACAAAAAGGGCATTTTGGTCATTTTCCTAAGGCATATAAATTACCTATCATACAACTAACTAAACGAAGTGACCATAAGGTATAACCTCGGAAGTTTATTCCCTATACAACTATGGTCACTAAATATGTTTGGTCGGATCCTAATGTTCGACCAAGCGGGTCGGGTTCGAAAGTCTAAGCGGTTGTTTAGACCGCTTGACTTACGACCCTAAATAAACACTAAACTAGAAGTGACGAGTTAAACATGTTAAAACATGTTTAACTAAGTTAGAAAACTGTTTTGATATCAAAACAAAGTGTTTTGATACCCGAAAATAGTTTCGTCGCAAAATGCACATAATCGTGCATTTTGACTGTAACTTTGACTCGTCATTTCGACTAGTCAACGTGGTAATTAGTAGGTATAGTCGCAAGGGACTATAACCATCGTGATTACGCTCACGTTGCAAAGTTCGAACGAACTTTGACTTGACTAAATCATGGTCAAAGCTAAAAGTCAAACACTGTTTGACTTTCTAGCTTGAAATAAATAACAAAGCATGAAAGAACAGTTACAAATGTTTTAGGCTAGAAGAAGGACTAAGAAAACTCAAGTATGAAGCCTCCAACCAAGAGTGGTAGCCTCAAATCAGAGCAAAGGTGAAAGAAGAAGGAAATGAGCAATTTGGAAGGTTGAAGTTCATGGGTATTTATAGGAAATCAAGCACCATTGGATCGTTGCCATGTGTTTTTTAGTTGTTCCAGGCATGATCATCACCACACACTTGTTATGCTCTGATTTGGGGACTTGGAGAACACACAAACCAGCCCACAAGATGCAAAAACCAAGATTAAAATCAGGTTCAGCAGCTGTTTTGAAGATTCTGGATTTTTGCTGTGCTAGAGGGTCCTTACGGACCGTATGGGTCTTGCAGACCAGCAAGTTTTGAAAATTGACAGCTTTGGTCCCTGAACTTGTTTTGTCGCGTTTCGGCACTTCTAGCACTCATTAACCCCATTTTCAAGCTCCATGATGAAGTTAAAGTATATTTAACTTGAATTATACTAAAAGATGTCACGGGTGTCGGTTCGTTTGGCTGTTCGGTTGTGTTTTTTTGGTTAATTACGACGGAATCATAACGAACGTGAAAACGACCCAAATGGAGCGACGAATGGTATTTTTGCATTCCCATCATCAAAATACAATATTCTAATGATTACAAAAATTTTTGGATGTGCGGATATGGTCAGAACGCAAGATGTGCACGAATCTGCATACTTTCGCAGTTTTGATGCTTTTAGTCCCTGTGATCAAATAAGCGTATTTTCGCATACCGAACCCCTCAAAACTTATTTCTAAGCTATGTTAAGGGTATTTAGGGTATGTTTAGCTTATGATCATGTTCCGGAGTCTACGTTGCTATACGAATTGGCAGACTTTTGCAGTTTGTCGCAAATAGTCCCTTTGATGGAATTAACTTGTTTTGCCATACCAAACCCTTCAAAACTTATTTCTAAGTTATGTAAAGGTTATTTAAGGTATGTTAAGCTTAGGTTGTATTTCGGAGTGTATGTCGCGTTAAACTGATTATGTTTACGCGTCAGTTTGCGTATAACTTTCTAGAAAGCGTTTAAGAGTTTGAAATCGGACAAAAATCAAAACGTGTAAAATGTCATACATAAATAAACAAATATCAGGATCAAAACACATTGTTTTATTGATATTTGGATTGTTTAGAGTTGTGCAATGATTACACAAGCACAGATGTCACAAATTGGAACACTAAAAGAGTGGGCAACCGAGGAACAATGTATTTAACATTTTAAATATATCTTAAAAATTCAATTTAAAATCTTAAAAATTATTTGTTTTTCAAACTTTTTTTGGAGTTTTAAGTTATAAACAAAATTTAATAAAAATTCCATGGCTTATATATATATTGTGTAAAAATCAGAAACGATATTTATAGGATTTTATTTTGATAAATATGTATTTTTATTTGATTTTCTAAATGATATAAACATGTAAATTCATAATAATTCCATATGATATCCAAAAATTCCCAAAATTTACAAAAATTAAACTAACATGATATATAACAGAGTCTGACTTCTAATTTCACAAAAACACAAGTCTAAGATCAAAAGCCCAAAAATCTAAGAACTAAGACTCCTAATTTCAACAATAATCTAATTCGAATTCATTTGTCCTTCCAACACAAAAGTGTATAGTAGGCTTTTGTAGAGCAAAAAAATTAAACACAACGGACTCAAGAATCACCTGATTTAGCCTCGGATTGAAGAAGATATCGCGTGAAGAAGTTATGAGCCCTATCTTTGATCTTCAGATTAAAACAGTGAAATCAGTGGATGAAATGTGAAATAGATCGAGGGGAAATGCGTAAAAAGTTAGAGGAATGTGATGGTATTATTTTAATAGCCTAATTTCGTCGAATTAGCTAAAAACAACTCATGTTCGTGGACGATATTAATGGTGATTAAAACCCAATTTAATTCGATCGGTTACGGATGCTGTTTGAACGATTAAGTGATACAAATCCTTGGGCTCCATGATTGCGAGCCTAATAGAATTAAAATGGAGCCAAATCGTCGAGCGTAGAGGGTTATCGAGTCGGGTATTCATGCGGGTCGGGTTGTATCGCGAATGGGGGTGGGCTTGGGGAAGAAAAAGGCTGGCGAGTGGCTGCTGACACCCACGCACGTGGAGGCGCATGGTGATGGGTTAAGTTTGGTTTTTTTTTTTTTTACATAACCAGCCCGTAGACTTGCTTTACTAAACTAACCTCCATATCTAATGGAATTTAATGAAACTAACTACCATCTATATATATATATATATATAAATGAGATGTGATTTGGGCTAGGTGGCATTGGATTTGGGACATTTTTGCTGATGTGGCAACTTATATTTTTGAGTTTAGGAGGGAATTCTCAAATGCCATCATCATTCACGATTTTAACAAAAAAGTGGCGGGATCCGGCTGTGATTCGGGTCACCCAATATTAAAAAACGGATCCTATATATCATCTTTACCAGACCACCATATCTCATAACCTCACTTTTCACAAACCCTATACCATTTCCTAAATCTGCTTCTTCGTTTTTTAGAGATTCATCGTCCTTAGGTATGTTATTATGCCATTCCTTCTTTGTTTTCGTATTGTTAATCTAATACATCTTTGATTTTTTTCGATTTCATCAACTATCTTACATATTCAGATGAGATTCATAAGGACGACAATGTTTTGATGCTTTCTTCATCTTCATGTAAATGCTATTTGTTTCATGTTTCCAGATTTGAAGAGATCGATTTGTTTGCTGTTTAATAATGATTTACGATGTGTTTTGTCATATCTAGGGTTTGCTTGTGGTCTTTCGTATCCGTCAAAACCCTAATCGACCGGAGAAATCGTCAAAACTTCTTCACAATATGGTTAGTTTCTTCTCTCAATTTTTTTATTCAATCATCTTTCATCCACATTCAATTTTACAAACCCTAAAGCTCATCTACGGTTTCATCTGTAATTAGATCTTATACTGTTTATTTATGTTATTAGATCTTATAGGAACTTTTTTTTGTTCAAAACCCATTCGGCATATCTTAATCATTTTCATTGTTATTTGTTTGTAGATCGTTCCACATAATTTGCAGGTATGTAATTTATATTAGATTGTTATTTATTGTAAATGTTTAATGTGAATTTTTGATGATTTTTATGTTTTTTTTTGTTGATCGAACCTGTTATATGTAAGTTTAATCAACAATCTATAAAAAAATTGTTCTTCATCTCCTTCTCCGCAGATGCTTATTGTTTGATTTTTCTTTTTTTTCCGTTGTTTGTTGGTTGTTTGTTGATGATGATTTTGCATTATCCGATTCCAATCATATGAAATGATATTTTGTTGATGTTTTGATTTTGTTCTCATGTTACTCATATTTTTATTTACAGTCTTTTAGTTTGTTGTTGATGATGATATGTTTTGATTGTGTCCGATGTTTCTTGATTGTGTTGATGAAGATTTACAGTGGTCTGATATTTTTTCATCTGGTATAATGTTTTTGTCTTTGGAATATTGATTTTGTTTCTAAAAAATAAATATTTTTTATTTTTTTTAAACCGTTTCTTTTTATTTTTTGATTTGGAAGTTTCTCAATTAATTAAATTATCTTTTAAAGCTTATTGATTGTTGATTTAGGAATATTGATTGTTTTTCTATAAATACTTTACCGTTTTATTTTTTTAAAAACCTTCATATATATTTTTCAGATATGCATCCCTTGCACAACAGTCCTTCAGATGAAGATGACCCGATATTTTTGGTACGTTTATGTGTATTCTAATTACTAATCATATTTTAAGTAAACTGATATTTATCTTTTTTTTATTTTATTTTAAACTTATAGCAAATAAATGGTGATTTATATTTAGTATGATAATTTATGGCATTGGATGTTAGTGATATAACTTTCAGAATTCAAATTTTAAATTTTAAATTTTGAGGTTTCTATTTTAAATTTTAAATTTAAAATTTTGAGCAATTTTAAATTTCGTTAGTGATTTATTTTTAATATGATAATTTTGCGGAATTAAGGTTTCTGTTTCTATAAATAAATGGTGTTACGTTTTTTGAAACCTCAAATTTAAAATTTTAAGGTTTCTATTTATATTTCCGGAATTTAAATTTTAAATTTAAAATTTTGAGCAATTTTAAATTTCGTTAATGATTTATTTTTAGTATGATTATTTTCCGGAATTAGGGTTTCTATTTCTATTTCCGGAATTCAAATTTAAAATTTAAAATTTTGAGCAATTTTAAATTTCATTAATGATTTTTTTTTGAAACCTCAAATTTAAATTTTAGTGATTTGTTTTTAGTATGATAATTTTTCCGGAATTAAGGTTTCTATTTAAATTTTAAATTTAAAAGTTTTCCATTAATGTGTTTCATTTTAAATTTCGAATCTGTAAATTGAATTTAAATTTGAAAGGTTAGACTTTCCTAATAAGTTTGCTTGATTTACGAGATTGGATATTAGTGATTTGACTTTCAGATTTTAAATTTTAAATTTTGAAGTCAATCATTATTTTAAATTTAAATTTTGAAGTAAACCATTATTGTGTTTGATTTTAAATTTTGTATGCTTTGAAATCTTGATGTTTTTTTATAAGATGCTTTGACTATATTATTTGTAATTTTAGGGATGCTTCGAGTCTTTGACTGTTGTTTTTGTACTCGAGTTGCATATCTCACAAACTTTTTGTGTTTTGTAATTTTAGGTGAAGAGCTTCTTTCAGACTCCTTCCCCTACAAGGAACTATTGAATGGGTTCCTATGAGAAGTTGAAGAAAAGGTATATCTTGCACTGTTTTGTGAGTTATAATTGTTTGTATTTTAGTTATAATTTTTGTATTTAATTAGTTTTTAATTCTTTAAAGATGTCTTTAATTTCTTTTTAAATCTGTTTTTGTTTCTATAAATAGATTAGTGTTGTTAAAGATGATTTTTGTATTCGAAATTATGATTCGGTTTCTGTAAATAGACTTTGTTTCTATAAATAGATTACCGTTATATTTTTTTTTTAAACAATGGTTACTTCCTTTGCAGTTATGGATAATGAAAACAATGCTCCTTCGTTATTAAAGTCGATTGAGGACTATGATCCTATATTTTTCGAATTGTTCGTCGACCAAAAAACAGGTTAGTTCAGTTTTGTTGGTGTTGTTTGTTTTTTGATATGTATAGTCTTTCTTTTTTATTTTTGTCTTTAGGTGTTAATTTGAAATTTTATGTGATTATCTTCTGAAGTTCTTATGGTTTGTTTTGTGAGTTATAATTTTTTGTATTTAGTTATGATTTTTGTACTTAGTTAATTGTTAATTCTTTAAAGATGTCTTTAATTTCTTTTTAAAGTTGTTTTTGTTTCTATAAATAGATTAGTGTTGTTAAAGATGATTTTTGTATTCGAAATTATGATTCGGTTTATGTAAATAGACTTTGTTTCTATAAATAGATTACCGTTATATTTTTTTTAAAAGAGTGGTTACTTCCATTGCAGTTATGGATCATGAAAACAACGCTCCTTCATTGTTAAAGTTGATTGGGGACTATGATCCTATATTTTTGGTATGTTTCTTAAGTTTTGAGTTTTGTGCACACAATAAGTTATAGCAACTTATATGTTTTTTTTTTGTTTCGATTAATAGGAAATACCATATGATTTTGCAACCTTATTGTGGGGAGAACAACTTTCATATGTCAATGTCTTAAAATTATTGATGATGATTTATCGTGAGTCATTGAGTTATAATTTTTGTATTTAGTTAGTTGTTAATTCTTTAAAGATGCCTTTGATTTCAATTTTAAAGTTGTTTTTGTTTCTATAAACAGATTACTGTTGTTAAAGATTATTTTTGTATTCGGAATTATGATTCGGTTTCTGTAAATAGACTTTGTTTCTATAAATATATTACCATTATATATTTTTTAAAACAATGGTTACTTCCTTTGCAGTTATGGATCCTAAAAACAACTCTCATTCGTTGTTAAAGTTGATTAAGGAATATGATCCTATATTTTTTGTATGTTTCCTTAGTGATTTGATTTTTAAATTTTAAATTTTGAAATCAATCATTATTTTAAATTTAAATTTGAAAGTTTTCCATTAATGTGTTTGATTTTAAATTTCGAATCTGTAAATTGAATTTAAATTTGAAACGTTAGACTTTCCTAATAAGTTTGCTTGATTTACGGGATTGGATATTAGTGATTTGATTTTCAGATTTTAAATTTTAAATTTTGAAGTCAATCATTATTTTAAATTTAAATTTTAAAGTAAACCATTATTGTGTTTGATTTTAAATTTTGAATGCTTTGAAATCCTGATGTTTTTTTATGAGATTCTTTGACTATATTATTTGTAATTTTAGGGATGTGCTTTTATTTTGATTCATTAGGTGTTTATTTTGGATGATCCGGAGTTTTTGGCTGCAACTATGTTGGATAGAGATATGCTTGCTATTGCTGTAAATTGGTACCATGTCGGTTGGTTTTGCTTGGTAAGGTTAGACTTTCCTAATAAGTTTGCTTGATTTACGGGATTAGATATAAGTGATTTGATTTTCAGATTTTAAATTTTAAATTTTGAAGTTAATCATTATTCTAAATTTAAATTTTGAAATAAACCATTATTGTGTTTGATTTTAGATTTTCAATTTCGAAGTCAATTATTATGTTAAATTTAAATTTGAAAGTTTGCCATTAATGTGTTTGATTTTAAATTTCGAATCTGTAAATTGAATTTAAATTTGAAAAGTTAGTCTTTCCTAATAAGTTTGCTTGATTTACGGGATTGGATATTAGTATACTTTGTTTATTGGGTTTTAACTAATAATTTGATTGACTCGGTTGTTAGATTTGTGACGATGCGTCGGACAAACAACATTGGGAAAATATACAGCCTTGAGCCTTGGTAAGTTAACACATTAGTTAAGGTTATGATGTTTTTTCATGGCACCGACACATTATTGAGTAGTAGCGCATTAGGTTAGTGATATTAAAATTTGTGCCTTGAGAAATTTTGTATATTGATTGATGTTTGAAATTGATTGTGAGGTCTTTGATTGTGCATTGTATTGCTGATTGATGTATGAGATTTTGTTGATTGGCATATGGTATTAGATAAGATGTGTTTGAAGTTGTGAAGATGAATAAGTGAGACATGTGTAGCAGATATTAGTTAGTGCACAACACATTAGTTAGGGTTTTGAATTATTTCTACAGGTTAGTGATGTTAGAGATTGTGTTATGAGAAATGTGTAGATTGAATTATGTCTGTGTTTGATTGTGACACCTTTGATTGTGCATGAAATTGTTGGTTATATGAGATTTTGTTGATTATAGACAAATAAGTTTGAACAGAACTTATTAAATTTGAAAGTTTGCCATTAATGTGCTTGATTTTAAATTTCGAAACTGTAAATTGAATTTAAATTTGAAAGGTTAGACTTTCCTAATAAGTTTGCTTGATTTACGGGATTGGATATTAGTAATTTGATTTTCAGATTTTAGATTTTAAATTTTAAATTTTGAAGTCAATCATTATTTTAAATTTAAATTTTGAAGTAATGGCAATCTGAGTCTGATTTTTTTCGTGATTAATATCCGCTTGAGTAACCCAATCTGAGTCTGATTTTTTTCGTTAATGATTCTGGTAAACTTTCCCGATTTGGGTTTTCTGCAAGGCTAATCATCTAAATTAATTTGTTATTTTTATGGTTTACCATTGCATAAGTTAGTATAATTTGTTGACAAAGTTTTGTTTTGTGGGATAGTAGTCATAAATTGAGTAATATTCAAGGTTTATGTGTTTCTATTTTGATTCATTAAATAAGATGTGTTTGAGTAATATTCAAGGTTTATGTATATATGAGATTTTGTTGATTGGCATAAGGTGTTAGATAAGATGTGTTTGAAGTTCTGAAGATGAATAAGTGAGACATGTGTAGCAGATATTAGTGAGTGCACAACACATTAGTTAGGGTTTTGAATTATTGCTACAGGTTAGTGATGTTAGAGATTGTGTTTTGAGAAATGTGTAGATTGAATTATGTTTGTGTTTGAATGTGACACCTTTGATTGTGCATGAAATTGCTGGTTATATGAGATTTTGTTGATTGTAGACAAATAAGTTTGAACAATTAGATTCACATTTAAGTATAAAAAATGAGAGGTTGTTATAATCTGAATTATATTATGAACGAAAAACTGAAAGAAAAAGGAAAAAAAGAATAATTTAACACAGATAAAAGAGGATAGAGAGAGAGAGTTGCCACATTTTTAAAACCAAATATATAAGGTAACCATGCTTCTAAAATTTACTATACTTTTTAATAATATTTTGTGGAAAATGGACTATATTGGGTAGGTAGTCAAACATGGTTTTTAGGGTCAAAACGGCTGTGTTGGGTTGACTCGGGACACTTTTATGAAAAACTTGATGTTTCTGACCTTAATAAACCATTTTTGTAGATGACCAATGTATATCTCTATTTGAGGAATCTCCAAAGATCCAGAGCCGATTGTTTCATAGAGCTGTGAAGTTGCGTTAAACATACTGGATTTTGAATGATCCGACAAACCATTCGAGGTACTTGGAAGATTAAGTCTCTTATCTGGGTGGTTATTACAGGTTTAGGATGTTAAATGATTTTGGATGTACTCTGCGATGTCGATGATGCAGAGATATTGGTGAAGCTCAGGTTAACAACTTCATGTGTATATTTTAATTAATAAAGTTTTTGTTGTTTATATTTTCTAATTTAAACTTTTAATTAAATTCTAAATTTAATTAAATGAGTCTGTTTTGCAGGTTCGAACAACTTCATGTGTATATTTTATTATAAAAAAATAAAAGTTTTTTTTTGTTTCATGGGTCGTTCAGAGAGGCAAGTTTCTGCCTCCGGTTCTTGCCCGAAATTTCTGACCTTACTCGCAACCCATTGACTACAACTTTCAATTCAAAACAATTATAAAAAAATTACGTTTGAAAACATGTATTTTTATTTTATTTAATGACATAACTCGATTAATATGAAGTAAATTTTTCTACCCGCGAAGTTCGCGGGTGATAACCTAGTTTAGTTATATAATTAACATTTATTCATAAAATCAATATTTTTAAATTTGTATCTAATTAAATTTATACGAGCAATATTTAAAACAAACAATAAAAATCCTCATTTTCTTTATAAGTATTCATTTGGGATCCGGGGGACTACAAACGAATCGGGTTTTCTAATATTCATTTTGGACGGATGTTATAAAGAAGCTGAAAGATTCAAACTGAAGGTAAAACCCATAAAAAAAATCAGCCTCAAAACCCAGAAAAGAAAACTACATGCAAAGCCAAATGTACAAACATAAGATGCACATTAAACTGATAATGCGTGAGGTGCAACTAGCAAGAGTATCAGTGTGTTGCAAATTGATGATATATAGACAAATATAGAAACAGAAAACTGTTCCAAAAAGCCAACATAAAAGTCATAACACACCCATCAACAATTCAACACTCCATCAATAATAAGAAGAATTTTTTGAACCATTTAGGCTAACCGAGTTATACATCACCCAACAACAACATAGCCCGACCACTTTATAGCATGCAACTTGCATTGCAGACATGCAACAACAAATCCTTCATATAACCATAAAAACTCAACATAAAATCATAACAGAACGATCGCACGTAAGGCGTCGTCTTTAACGACGGCCTAATACCCAAAAAAAAAAAAAAAGAATGTAACACAACAACAACAAGAATCTACCTTCAAATAGTGAAGAGGCAACAGATTGGAGCAAATTCGGCCATTGTAGACGGCGAGCGGAAGACAATACAGTTTGGTCGGTGGCGAGAAAGTGAAAGCTTCAAAGTGAAGCCAAACCCTAAACCAAACAACCCTTAAATACTCAAAAAGGAAAACAACTTGTAAAGCCAAACGTAAAAATATTATATGCAGAGTAAAGCACTAATGAGTGAGGTACAACTAGTATGTTGCAAATTGATAATATAAAAATTGTGGTAAGTTGTGTTCGTGTACTTAATAACTCTTTTATTTTACCATATAGTGAAAAATTGTGTTTTTTTACCATTTATAATTATTGTTATTAATTAAAAAAAAGTCTAGAATTTTTATGTATTCAATGCTACACACAAAAACCAAAACACAACCACTCTACACTCAACCATCACACCCACAACTACAACACCCGTACCAACTCTTAGTACACCAACATCTACAACAACAACCTACACTACAACCATAAAAAGGCAACTACTTCATTCACCAAGTACATACCAAACACTTTCTCTATAAACCACTTTATAAGGGGACTAGAGGTGGTTCACTAGTGATGGATTCTATCACTCTCACTCTCCAATCAAATCATGCCATGTCATCAACCAATTTTCTATCACTAGTGATAGAAATGTAGGAGGAGTGGAATCACTAGTGATGGAATTCTATCACTCCCAATTTTTTTTAATTTTCATTTTAAAATTAGAAATTAAAAATAAAACACTAAATTATAAATTTCATTAAACTTTAAAAATAAATTACATAACCAAATAAAAAAAACAACTAAACGGGTGGCATCTCCCAACCCCACTTTGCGCAAATCGCGCGCTTTTGTTGAATGACAATTGACTTGAACGGTTCGTCGAGATGGGCGTGGTTTTCACACAAGATTTTTAAATCATTTTGTCTTTCAATCGTTTTCAAGTGTTCCTATATGCCTGCTCCCGTTCAACTTTTAGGGACATCATTGTTTCTTTTCTTTGTTCGGCCTTCTTGAATTGGGTCATTTTCTCCTCTTCGATTCTAAAGATCGACTCCGCCACCGCCTCCTTCCCTCTGCTTGACGATTCACCACCTCGTCTGCGTCGTGGCCTTGTGGGTGTATCTTCCTCAACGGGCTCGTCAAGGGGTTGATCGGGTTCGTCAAGAGGGTCGTCGTTTAAGTTCATTTGTGGCAAGTTATCCGACGCGGAAGTCGTGTAGTTCCCCGACTCGGATGTCTTTGATCTTTTCGAACCGCCTCGTTTTTTTGGAGCCGTAGGACCATGCATGTCAACCAACTCAACGGGGACCCACTTCGGGTGATGTCTCGCAACTTCCCATGCCCCCACGTGTGGAAAAGTTCTCTTTTTGTACACTCGGCAATACTCTGCGGTGGCTTGTTGCATGATCGTCGCCTCGCTCGCTCCACTTTGTGGGTTTCGGTTCTACAAAAAATATAAAATGTTATGTTTTTTTTAAAACTGTTTTTATAAAACTGTTTTTATAAAACTGTTTTTTTTAAAACTGTTTTTTTTATAAAAACTGTTTTTTTAAACTGTTTTTTATAAAACTGTTTTTTTTATTAAAACTGTTTTTTTTTTTATAAAAACTAGTTTTTTAATTAAAACTGTTTTTTTTAAACTGTTTTTTTATAAAAACTGTTTTTTTTTAACTGTTTTTTATAATAAAACTGTTTTTTTTTATAAAACTGTTTTTTTTAAACTTTAATAAAAAACATACCTTTTGAATGAAACAAGCGTTGAACTTGCCAATTTTCCCGTTCAAATCCGTACACTTCGACGTCATTTGGTCCATGTTTCGTATCCTTGCACCGGGAAGTTGCCTAAAATGATTAATGACCCGTCTCCAAAACGCATCCTTTCGTTGCTCGTTCCCATGTTTCCTACTCTCCGAGATGTGCAAATACGCCTTCGTCAAGGACACCTCCTCCTCGCTCGTCCAAGGTTGTCGGCCGATTGGAACGATTTCTTGAACGTCATCATTTTGTTCTTCTTCCTCTTCCTCCGCTTCTTCTTCCTCTTCCTCTTCCTCGTCCTCGTCAAGACTTTGTTGTGGTTCACGTGGTTCACGCCACGCTTTTGCAAAATGATGAATGAGGGTGTTGTCTTCTAGTAGTGGGTCGAGTGTGTGGGGTTGGGTTTGATACGTTTGCGATTGAAATTGGTCGTGTTCGTCTTGCAACCTAAAGCGCGCCGGCTCACCAAGATTCGCTCGAACCTTGGGCCTTACGGGATTTTTCTTCGTACCCGAACCTCTTTTTTTCGATCCGCCACCTCTCTTGCTTGAACCTTCCATATTTCTTGTAAAATTATTTAGATTGAGTTGGAGAGTGTTTTAATTTTTTGTATTGAGTGTGAGAATAGTTGAGAGTTTTTTGAGGTTTTGTATTGAAATATGTTGGATTTATATAAAAAAAACAATCAAATTCATCAAACAACGGTCAAAAAATATTACCAACGGTCATTTTCAACGGTCGAAAATCAAAAGTTCAACGCGTGGTGGGTGTAACGCGTTACATATATAACGCGTGATGGAACAAGCGGCGGCTGTGTTCCGTTGCTTTTCAACGCGTGATGAAGGGGTATAACGTGACCGCCCCGAGTGGCCTAATAAATAAACAACAATTTTTTAACAACTACTTGTAAATTTTTGTTTTTCCATGTTCGACGAGAACCTTAAAAGGATCCATGGAATGCGAGATTCGACACTTGTTTTCATAGTATGTAGATAACTACCATTGCTGTAAAACACATGCCAAATATATATTTTTGACATATTTCGGTCTTTTTATTTTAGTTACACATACGACCCATTTATATTTCCATTAATATGTTTATAGTTACTTACACATTTAGTCCTAGAGTAGTAGTTGATGGATATACAAATAATATGCAAATTAGATTTTAATAATCTAAAATACGACTCATGACTGATTATAATTCATACCAACATTATGTCTAGTGGCCTCCTAATTTTCACTTTTGTTGATAAGAGCAATCCTACTATCTTATCGTCTTAGATTTACACTTAATTTCACTCACACTCATATTTAGAAACGACATGAGAAAAGGTACGTTCCTAAAAAGTGAAATCCAGTAGAACAAATTTAAAAATGTACAGTCCAGTGGAAATTTAAAATGAATCCAGTGGAAAGCTATAACGTTAGATTGCCCTTAGCAAGAGATATAAGAGTTAAGAGCGTTATTGGTTAATATATCAGTATGAATCGAATATTCGTGATCCAATAGCTTATAGTTCAGATTTAAAATCTAAACTAGTAATTTTACCCCATGTGTTGTGTCGGGAGTCGGGTTGGTTAGTCATGTAAGCAATAAAAAAACACTAAAAGCCGAAATAGTAAAAGGAATAAAAACAGATGGATTAAACATGTATATTAACAAAGTTATATTAGAGAGACTAGACATGTATATAAACAAAAATAAACAAATAATAAGAAAAAAATATTGAAGTAAACGAACTAAACATATATATAAGTGAACTTAATGATTTAGATGTAGAATACAAAATACTTTTTCTTGCTTTAGAAAAAATAAAGGTTGCCAAGTGGAAAGACTCTGGTTAGCATAAATATTGAGAACAACCAAGTTATAACGAAAAAGGAAAAAATGGAGGTTGTTACGTGAAGAGACTCTGGTTGGCATAAATATTGAGAACAGCCAAGTTATATAATATAATTATCAAATTATCAAAATAATATAATTACCTTGGTTTTAAAATAGTGAAAAAAATCAAGTTATATAATATAATTACCAAAATAATACAATTATCTTGGTTTTAAAATTGAAATCTTGTATCTTGTGCATTGAGTAGTTAGACATAACACATAATTATGATTAGGCTTCTTTTGGTTGTCAACAGGGCTTCCTTTAGGTATATTACATAAAGGTTATTTGAAGAGTAAATTGTCATTTTAGTCTTTGACTTTTGTCTAAATTTGTCATTTAAGTTCAAATAGTTTTTTTTTTTTGCCTTTGGGTCCCTTAGTTTTCCCTTTTGTTGCCATTTTGATCACATACACTAACTCCATCCAAAAACTCCATCTTTAACCAGGGGTATTTTAGGGATTTTCATTTTAAATGTTTTCAATTGCCATTTTGATCAAATTCCAAAAAATCAAAAGAATTCCAAAAAATTCTAAAAATAATAAAAATTCTAAAAAATCATAAAAATTCTAAAAAATTCTAAAAAAATACAAAAAATCCGTTTCGGCGCGAACCGTTTCGAACCCGAACCGTTTCGAGTTGAACCGTTTCGAGCTGAACCGTTTCGACGCGAACCGTTTCGACCTGTACCGTTTCGACCCGAACCGTTTCGAGCTGAGCCGTTTCGACGCGAACCGTTTCGACCCGTACCGTTTCGAGCTGAACCGTTTCGACGCGAACCGTTTCGAGCTGAACCTTTTCGAACTGAACCGTTTCGAGCCGAACCATTTCGAGCTGAACCGTTTCGAACCGAACCGTTTCTAGCTGAACCGTTTCGACGCGAACCGTTTCGACCCGTACCGTTTCGACGCGAACCGTTTCGACCCGTACTGTGACAACCCGAATTTTCAACCCGAATTTTCAAGGTTAATGACGTTTAATTTTTGTGATCTCAACCTCTCGATATCCCTCCCCAATGTGTTAGACGCGTTGTACTATTATAACTTTGATTAAATCCATTCATATATGATAACTCAAATTAAATTATATGCTTGAATATGAGCCGTAAGTTAGTTGGGCCACACACATATTCCTTGTGCCCACACATACTACACAAAGCCAAGAAGCCAAGATTGGGCCGGTTACATCTTGCACGCCAAGGAAGCCCACTTCGATATTGTTATCTATTAACAACCGCCCCATTATTAGATTCCATTTATATATATACGTAAATGTGCATACATCTCATAATCCACATCACAAACCCTACTTTTCCCCATACTTGCGTGCGACGGTAGACGACCCCCCCCCCCAATCGAAGCAACCTGCTATCTTCGAAGCATCACTCGTGTCCTTGGATCCGATCGGTACGTTAGCTTCCGGTTTATGATTGTAATTCTTAACCGATTAGTCGCGTAATGTTCATGATGTTAAGTAGTGAATAAGAACTAGGATTGTGTTATACATACTGTTAGAATGAATATCTTGATGGTTGATTGAATACCTTCAGTTACGAGCAAGATTGATTGTTTATGCATGATTAGAGTAATATTTGCGGACCGTAGCGGGCGTAATTAAACTGTGTGCATGTCGAGGCAACTAGCATGAGTGATTAATATGATTATGTTCTTGCACCTTACTGATTCTTGTTTAATCATCGTATTGTGTGTGTTATATATGAATCGCTGTGCATAGATCGAATAGGGTAGTTGTGATGATGATTTATATGGTGATGTTATAGGATAACCCTAATAGACTAAACGATCTAATAATTAATGGAATAATAATGTGCCGGCCAGTACTTGTGGTTTGATTGGTCAGATGTGGGTGGTGATAAATTGTTAACATGATTGCTATTCTAATTCTATTGGACCACAAAATACACAATTGGTAATAAGCTTCAATTAAATATAATGTATTTCAACAAAACAGTGGCCGACAACAATCAGTGTAGTGGAATGTATTTTATTTCTTTTGAACACATTGACTTTAATCTTTGGTTTGTAAGGGACAAGAATTGGCAGCCCATGTGGTGTTTAAAGTCTTGATTCAATCAACCCATGTGCATATCTCATTAATGTTGTCAATATAGTCAAAGGTAGTCATAGGGGATTAATTGATAAATGTGAAGGTGTGAATCTGTTTTTGAAGCCATGATTACCGAATATAGAAGACCTAGGAGATGGTTCTGACACATTCATGTAGTCATATTATTTGAAGTCAAATTGACATGTGTAGTGGGCCAACATACACATGTCTTTTTAAAACAAATGGATAAGTTTTGGAAACAAATACAAATGATTTGCATTGCATCGTCTGACCATATGATTTATTATTTGGAACTTCCAAATTGGTAGTGGGCCGCCCACAAGTGTTGGTTAAGTGGGTTGAGATCTTGGTAAATATGGACTCAAACAACAGTGTTGGTAATTATGACTTGAAATCGGGCCGGACCTTCCATCTGTTGCACATGTTAACATAAGAGTACACATACACTATAATGGACTTGGGATTTATGGGTTATGCAATCTGGACATACACTAAGTTGGGCCAATAGGGTTGGTCTTGGTATTAGATTAAATGAGGTGTTACATGATGGATGTTATTGGTGTTAACTTGTAATGTGAATGCGTGTTGGTATATGAATGCTTGCTACGATTTGTGTGATAGTACGAACTATATTGTTTATGATTTGTACAATGTGCACATAAGTTTGTTATTTACGTGATTGTGAAACTGATTGTCACTGGTGATCCTAATAGGATTTGATTGACCAACGGTAAACAAATATCTAGTCTTACCGAGCAAACCTAAGGTGAGTTCATCTCTTGAGCATGCGTCCCGGTGGTTGGGACAGTCAGTGGGTATTCCTGGGAGGGACAAGTCTTTTGGGTAAAAACGGGAATGTTGGATAATATACTCTTCCTATCACCTTTAAAGTCCCTCCGTGTTGTTTGGTTACCAGGAAGGTAACATGGTATTAGTTAGTAGCGCTACTTAGGTTTGGCAACCTCACCCCGTATCTGGGAGGACGGGTGTTGAACTAATGACCTAGTCATGACCAATGCTTTGATAGGAGCATTGGAGAAAGGGCAAAATAATCAGAAGCCGTCTTGTAATGGGATATTATCAACATTGTTTTCAACATTACTTTCGGAATTAACTTCAATGGATTAACTAAACACTTGGTAACCAACGTTTTTGTAAAACTATGAACTCACCAGCGTTGTCTGATACACTTGTTGCATGCTCGCAGGTCGTTAGGTATCTTGGATTTGGGGAACTTGCTGTCTGGAGTAGATGGAGTGGTCATGGGTCGACTGGGAGGATTTATGCGATTGATTTCATGAAACTATATTTGGGTTTTGAAACAGTTTAACTTCGTTTACTATTTGCTTCCGCTGAACTTATTGATTTTCGTTTAAACTTGTTGAGGATGTTTTTATTAATAATGGGGATTTTATTTATAACTTGTACTGGTTCAATGTAATTGGTGGCTCGTTATTGGGATGTCACACGCCTAACAGGAACACTCCCTATGTGGTAATTTGGGGGTGTGACAGTTTGGTATCAGAGCCATTGGTTATAGTGAACTTGGTTTTAAAACGTTTTCATAAAACCAGACTATAACCGAACAGTACCGAAATCGACCATGACACTCAGCTCCAGACTGCAAGGTTCGTTTCTCATTTACTATTGCATAGTATATCTAGTGTACACTTATGTATAACATTACACGTGAACGCACCCTTGGCACAACAGCATGAGCCCTTACATTACCAACCCCTGTTATGTGAACTGCTAGTGTGACACTACCCTTCGACTATTGTCATTCTTGATCATGTGAAACCTTTCGCTTGCTATTTGAATGTGGAGAACCTTTTAGCGCAAGTTAAGAGGCGCTGAGATATGCATGCAAATCGCCTTATTATTATGGGTGCACACGTAATAATAACGCGAGGTGTATGCAAGTCCCAGTGAGGCTTAACGAGCGTGGGAAGGGTTCTGCCCTATTGTGTGTAAACTTGGTAGTTTGTAGATTTCAATGTGATACTCGACTTTTACCTCATTTCGACCCTTAAGATAGTTCCCTTCTCTTATTTAGAACCATGAGTGGACGTGGAGGAGGCCGAGGTGGTGGACGTGGTCACATTGCTATGACCCAGGCCGAATTAACCGACTTGATCAACACTCGTGTAGCTGAAGCCCTAGCGGCTTACCAGGCTGGTACGATATGTGCCAATTACTCTCTATCCTTGTGTCATATACTCGAATCTTACCTGTGCGTCTTACTTCCTTCGTTTTAGGTCTACCTGCGAATCAAAACAATCCACCTGCTCCACCTGCTTGCACGTACAAAATGTCCATGGATTGTAAGCCACAGACCTTCAGTGGGACTGAAGGGGCTGTGGGACTCCTACGTTGGTTCGAGAAGGCTGAATCAGTATTTGCTATGTGCAACTGTCCCGTGGGGGACCGTGTGAAGTATGCTACAGGCACCTTGGAGGATGGTGCCTTAACCTGGTGGAATGCCCAAGTGCAAATGTTGGGTATTGAGATGGCGAATGCCACTACCTGGGATGATTTCAAGGAGTTGATGCGGGAGGAGTATTGTCCTCGTGATGAGATTCAGAAACTGGAGAACGAGTTCTACAACCTGAAAATGGAGGGTTCTGAGATCGAAGCATACACTAGGAGGTCTAATGATCTAGCAACTTTGTGCCCTAACATGTCTCGACCCCCATCCCGGCGGATTGAGTTGTATCTCAAGGGCTTAGCACCAGCTGTTAAGGGGTACGTTACTGCTGCAAACTTAGACAATCTGCCCCGTATCGTCCGTCTGGCACATAAAATTACTGACCAAGAGGTCGAACGTGGCAACTTGCCGCCACGTGTTTCTGCTACTACCTCGACTGCTACAGCTACCACACCTGCTAGTGATCACAAGCGAAAATGGAACGATACTGACAAAGCTACCGGTGCCAGCCAATCTCAGAAAAGGGCAGACAACAGCACCCACCGTAGTTTTAGCCAGTCGTCTTCTGTGAACCAGAATCAGAGCAACAATTCAAATCAGGGTTCTTACGCGGGAAAGTTACCAAAGTGTGATAAGTGTATGTTTCACCATCGCGGGCCGTGTACCCGGGTATGTCATAGGTGCAACAAGGTGGGTCATATGGCTAAGGATTGTAGGGTCTGGCTTCCAAAGCAGCCGCAGCAGCAGCCACAGCAACAGGAGAGGCAGCAGTCTCAACAGAACCAGGGAAATCAAAAGGGGTGCTTCCAGTGTGGTGATGAGGGTCATTTTAAGAGGGATTGCCCTCAGCTTAATCAGAATGCTGGCAACAACAACAATACTGGGAGCGGCAACAATGGGAACAATGGTGGGAACGGAGCACGTGGAGGAGTGTATACTATTGGCGCTGGGGGAGACTCGCAGTGAAGGCAATGTTGAGACCGGTACGTCTTCTTTGAACGATCTTTTTCTGCTTCTGTTTTATTTGACTCTTGTTTCGATTGGAGTTATGTGCTTTAGGGTTCAGTCGTCAGTTAGGACTGACTCCCACCTTTCTTGTAAATAAGCATACAGTAGAATTAAATGATAGTAAATCGATAGAAGCTTTTCATATTCTTTTTGGTTGTAAACTTGATCTCGTGGGTCAAGTGTTCGACATTGACCTACTTCCCAATACCCTTGTGAGTTTTGAAACCCAACCCTACAACACGCGGAGCATCACTTCTATCCGAGAGTACCGATGATACAGCGATATACCATGATGGCTTAATTCAGAGTCCCAGTTACACGCGTTTGTCGTTTTGCAACACTAATCTTTACCCACCAAACTCTGTTTTGGACAAATGATACACACGCGCGACCGCAATGTAACGAACCTCCCTGTTGTGCCATGCCGCCATGCACCACTACTGGAAATTATTTCTAGACAACAAATTTGCTGGCCAAATCCTTCGGATGTTTAATGGACCCCTGTTTCGCTCGATTCTTTGTACGAACCTCATTAATTTCCTGTTTCTTTGATTGGCAACTGATATAACAAAACGCTAACAACCATACCATGATTTCCACCGATCACAAGATTAGCCCCCCCCCCCCCCCGGCGTTGTAAAGTATCTATAGATCGAGTTCGTCGGAACTCACTTCAAGCCATTGTTTTAGATCAATTTTCGGGACGAAAATTCTTTCAAGTAGGGGATGATGTGACACCCCGCGAGAACGCTTAACAAAACTAGCTTCCTCAGTGACTGTTTGCTAAATTTCGGGACGAAATTTCTTTCAAGTTGGGGATGATGTGACAACCCGAATTTTCAAGGTTAATGACGTTTAATTTTTGTGATCTCAACCTCTCGATATCCCTCCCCAATGTGTTAGACGCGTTGTACTATTATAACTTTGATTAAATCCATTCATATATGATAACTCAAATTAAATTATATGCTTGAATATGAGCCGTAAGTTAGTTGGGCCACACACATATTCCTTGTGCCCACACATACTACACAAAGCCAAGAAGCCAAGATTGGGCCGGTTACATCTTGCACGCCAAGGAAGCCCACTTCGATATTGTTATCTATTAACAACCGCCCCATTATTAGATTCCATTTATATATATACGTAAATGTGCATACATCTCATAATCCACATCACAAACCCTACTTTTCCCCATACTTGCGTGCGACGGTAGACGACCCCCCCCCCCAATCGAAGCAACCTGCTATCTTCGAAGCATCACTCGTGTCCTTGGATCCGATCGGTACGTTAGCTTCCGGTTTATGATTGTAATTCTTAACCGATTAGTCGCGTAATGTTCATGATGTTAAGTAGTGAATAAGAACTAGGATTGTGTTATACATACTGTTAGAATGAATATCTTGATGGTTGATTGAATACCTTCAGTTACGAGCAAGATTGATTGTTTATGCATGATTAGAGGAATATTTGCGGACCGTAGCGGGCGTAATTAAACTGTGTGCATGTCGAGGCAACTAGCATGAGTGATTAATATGATTATGTTCTTGCACCTTACTGATTCTTGTTTAATCATCGTATTGTGTGTGTTATATATGAATCGCTGTGCATAGATCGAATAGGGTAGTTGTGATGATGATTTATATGGTGATGTTATAGGATAACCCTAATAGACTAAACGATCTAATAATTAATGGAATAATAATGTGCCGGCCAGTACTTGTGGTTTGATTGGTCAGATGTGGGTGGTGATAAATTGTTAACATGATTGCTATTCTAATTCTATTGGACCACAAAATACACAATTGGTAATAAGCTTCAATTAAATATAATGTATTTCAACAAAACAGTGGCCGACAACAATCAGTGTAGTGGAATGTATTTTATTTCTTTTGAACACATTGACTTTAATCTTTGGTTTGTAAGGGACAAGAATTGGCGGCCCATGTGGTGTTTAAAGTCTTGATTCAATCAACCCATGTGCATATCTCATTAATGTTGTCAATATAGTCAAAGGTAGTCATAGGGGATTAATTGATAAATGTGAAGGTGTGAATCTGTTTTTGAAGCCATGATTACCGAATATAGAAGACCTAGGAGATGGTTCTGACACATTCATGTAGTCATATTATTTGAAGTCAAATTGACATGTGTAGTGGGCCAACATACACATGTCTTTTTAAAACAAATGGATAAGTTTTGGAAACAAATACAAATGATTTGCATTGCATCGTCTGACCATATGATTTATTATTTGGAACTTCCAAATTGGTAGTGGGCCGCCCACAAGTGTTGGTTAAGTGGGTTGAGATCTTGGTAAATATGGACTCAAACAACAGTGTTGGTAATTATGACTTGAAATCGGGCCGGACCTTCCATCTGTTGCACATGTTAACATAAGAGTACACATACACTATAATGGACTTGGGATTTATGGGTTATGCAATCTGGACATACACTAAGTTGGGCCAATAGGGTTGGTCTTGGTATTAGATTAAATGAGGTGTTACATGATGGATGTTATTGGTGTTAACTTGTAATGTGAATGCGTGTTGGTATATGAATGCTTGCTACGATTTGTGTGATAGTACGAACTATATTGTTTATGATTTGTACAATGTGCACATAAGTTTGTTATTTACGTGATTGTGAAACTGATTGTCACTGGTGATCCTAATAGGATTTGATTGACCAACGGTAAACAAATATCTAGTCTTACCGAGCAAACCTAAGGTGAGTTCATCTCTTGAGCATGCGTCCCGGTGGTTGGGACAGTCAGTGGGTATTCCTGGGAGGGACAAGTCTTTTGGGTAAAAACGGGAATGTTGGATAATATACTCTTCCTATCACCTTTAAAGTCCCTCCGTGTTGTTTGGTTACCAGGAAGGTAACATGGTATTAGTTAGTAGCGCTACTTAGGTTTGGCAACCTCACCCCGTATCTGGGAGGACGGGTGTTGAACTAATGACCTAGTCATGACCAATGCTTTGATAGGAGCATTGGAGAAAGGGCAAAATAATCAGAAGCCGTCTTGTAATGGGATATTATCAACATTGTTTTCAACATTACTTTCGGAATTAACTTCAATGGATTAACTAAACACTTGGTAACCAACGTTTTTGTAAAACTATGAACTCACCAGCGTTGTCTGATACACTTGTTGCATGCTCGCAGGTCGTTAGGTATCTTGGATTTGGGGAACTTGCTGTCTGGAGTAGATGGAGTGGTCATGGGTCGACTGGGAGGATTTATGCGATTGATTTCATGAAACTATATTTGGGTTTTGAAACAGTTTAACTTCGTTTACTATTTGCTTCCGCTGAACTTATTGATTTTCGTTTAAACTTGTTGAGGATGTTTTTATTAATAATGGGGATTTTATTTATAACTTGTACTGGTTCAATGTAATTGGTGGCTCGTTATTGGGATGTCACACGCCTAACAGGGACACTCCCTATGTGGTAATTTGGGGGTGTGACACGTACCGTTTCGAACCGAACCGTTTCGAGCTGAACCGTTTCGACCCGTACCGTTTCGAGGCACGGTTCGCGTCGAAACGATTCAGCTCGAAACGGTTCGGGTCGAAACGGTACGGGTCGAAATGGTTCGCGTCAAAACGGTTCGGCTCGAAACGGTTCGCGTCGAAACGGTTCGGGTCGAAACGGTTCGCGTCGAAACGGTTTAGCTCGAAACGGTTCGGGTTCGAAACGGTTCGCGCCAAAACGGATTTTTTTGGATTTTTTAGAATTTTTTGGAATTTTTTTGATTTTTTGGAATTTTTGGAATTGGATCAAAATGGCAATTGAAAACATTTAAAATGAAAATCCCCAAAATACCCCTGGTTAAAGATGGAGTTTTTGGATGGAGTTAGTGTATGTGATCAAAATGGCAACAAAAGGGAAAAGTCAGGGACCTAGAGGCAAAAAAAAACTATTTAGACTAAAATGACAAATTTGAACAAAACTCAAGGACTAAATGGCAATTTACTCTTATTTGAACCAACAGTTTAGTTTTTTTCTATTTAGTGGACTTATTTGATAGTGTTAAAAAATTTACATGTTAAGGATTTCACTTTATTCCATTTATCATACTATCACACTTAATCACCATTTGACATTTCATTACATCACATTTTCACTGTCACATTTGCAACACCCATCACACTATCACACCCAATCACCATTTGACACCCCATTTATTTTTTCGATATCAATGGTCAAATCCACACATTATCCCTTCTCTACGACCGTGATATGCATCACGCTATTCCTCTTCACCATCTTGAAACACCCTTGCGA